>NW_011887746.1:1020391-1023075 GCF_000806365.1 Fopius arisanus | reverse complement strand
TAACTCGTAAATAAGCCACAGAGTGGAATCGAGTAATTTTTTTAAATTTCAAAGCCTAAAAACTAAACTTCAAAGTAAAAAAAAAAATCGTTATTTAAAGAGTAATCCCATATTATCAAGAATTTGAGCCATTTTGTTCTCCCCCGCGCGCCCCTTTAGAAAAATATTTAAGGCAATGAATTGTTAAACCTTTTAGAAATGACAATAATATTAATGACAATTGAAATAATAAAAAAGATCATTCGTAGGGGTTGTAAAAATCATGAATTACATTTGATCTCTGTGTAGAGGAAAGGATTATCAATCTTGCAATTGCATTGCTTCACCTCCTTCCGTGCATCACAACGCTCCTCTCGAGGCGAGTGGATCTTAAAAACGGATCCATTACAGTTTTTCCGCCATACCTTCTTCCCTTTTGTCTCTGATTTTTTTTTTTAACCCGTCGTTCCTCAACTCGAGCTTTCCTTTTTTACTTTCCTTTTCCCCCTCGCTTTTTCTTCCACCCCGATGCCTCAAGGAGAAACGGCTAAGCCGGATCGGGGCATCTCTGTTACGAGCTTCCATTCACCGACACAAACCCCCAGGAGTATGAGCCTCTGACTTTTGTACGACACTGGGTGCCACTCCAGAGGCAATGGATACCAGGAGAGGCTATTTTACTTGCCACTTTTACCTATCCCCTTTTTTTATTATTCTCAACCGTTCCAATAGATATGAGTTGCAAATCGCTTGCCATTTTCACCCATTTTTCACTCTCTCCTACACTTTCTGGGCCAATTTTTACGTCACTTGTTTTGAATGTGAGATATTTTTTACGAAGTACCAGTTGGAATGAGACTAGAATATTCCCGGGGAAAAGCGAATGATTCCCACCCAATGCAATCTCTCACTCAATTTTTTTTTACTTTTCATTTATCCTGTTTTCACCCGAAAAATGCATTCCATTATGCATTGCCTTTGTCCCTTTGTTCCCGGTGGAATAAATAATTTTTCCGTGGGGGATTATCCTAGTCGGTAGACGAGAATAATTACTTCTTTCTTTTTGATATAACGAAATAAATAGGGTGGATTAAAAATTAAAAATCCGGGGTTTGATGGGAGAATGGATGAGATTGTGGGTGATAATAAAGTGTCTGTATATTTCAGGGAATCACGTAAACCGAGCCTGAATATTTAAGAGGTGGTCGGAGGGGTAGAGCCGAGAAATGTAGACGAAGTGGTAAGAAGCTGAGGCTAGGGTAATGGAAATATTTACTCGCCTTCGGGGATTTCTCTGTCTGAGCCCAAAACTGCATTTTACGAGCCATTTTCATTTTCATTGTCTGCCGTATTGTTTCTTACAACCATTTTTTTATTATAATTTTTACTCTTTGATCGTTATTAAGAGATATTTTCGCATCAGGATCAAATGTCACTTGAATCGACCAAAGAAAATCGGGTAGACATTTCTTTGGTTTTAACTTCACATACACGAAGAGAAATCCTATTCTAAAATCCTATTTTAAAAAAGACAAACATCGAGAGTATCGATATCTCGAAAGGTGTGTAGGGGTGTCACCGTTATTTGTCATTGGTTCAGTCGTCTGAAGCGGCTGATTTGAATTCGGAACTCAGTTAAATTAACAATTTTTAATGAAGATTTTTATAATTACAGCGAACCGTAGCGCGCGTTCGTTCTCGTATTCAATAAAAATAACGAAAAATCGTTAGGGAAAATTTAACGGAACTATTCCGAAATCTTCTTGGAATGTTCGGTAATTTTAGTGAATATTTCTCTTCGTGTAATTGTCAGCAAAACGTCGTCTTTCGAAGAAACGCGTTATGTCCGAGTTTGAGACGTTTTTAGATGGTAATTTTTTAAAATTAGTTTGAGGACGATTTTGAAGCAAATCTCAAAAAAAGAAAATTCGAAAGTATTGATCTCAGCTGACTCACAATCGTTCGATACATGGATTGTATTCCCTCGGAGATTATTTATACGAACTTTTTTCTCAACTCGATCAAAATATATTCTCACGATTCCTGAATTGAAACACGGGACTAATGCGGAATTATCCTGAGTTTTCTTAATTAAAATATTACTTAAAAATTCAAATTTTTAAAAACTACCATCCAAAAACGTCTCAAACTCGGACATAACGCGTTTCTTCGAAAAACGACGTTTTACTGACAATTGCACAAAAAGAAATATTCACTAAAATTACCGAAAATTCCAAGAAGATTTCGGAATAGTTCCGTTAAATTTCCCCTAACGATTTTTCGTTATTTTTATTGAATACGAGAACGAACGCACGCTGTAATTATAAAAATCGTGATTAAAAATTGTTAATTTAACTGAGTTTCAAATTCAAATCAGCCGCTTCAGACGACTGAACCAATGACAAATAACGGTGACACCCCTACACACCTTTCGAGATATCTTTCGAGATTATTTATACGAACTTTTTTCTCAACTCAATCAAAATATATTCTCACGATTCCTGAATTGAAACACGGGACTAATGCGAAATTATCCTGAGTTTTCTTAATTAAAATATTACTTAAAAATTCAAGAATACCCCTTTGCAAATTTCATATACTGCTGACAACGTTTTGAATTACCTAAAAGACCTCAATTACAAAACAATTGTGAGAATTTTTCCAACTAAAAATTTTTGATTTTCCCTAATTCCCCTCCAATTACA
>NW_011887746.1:1015614-1020074 GCF_000806365.1 Fopius arisanus | reverse complement strand
GGGGGTGAGAAGGGGGTGGGGGGGCAAGTGGGTGTTGATAACGATGACGGTCACATAACAAAGCCCCCCTCCACCCTGGGGCTGCACGCGTTCGATTCAACCCATTGAATGAACCCGGAGTGTCTTATTCACTCTGGATTCTATGGACGGGCTGCACTAGGTACATGACGGGGAGCTGTTCAAACTCCCGGGTATATTCGCACTCCATTTTTTTTTTCCAGGCAATTCCTTCCCAACGCCAGGTAATGTCTCATCAATGGAAATTTATGGAAATCGTTTCTCTCGAATTTATCGCCTCTTTTATTTCCTTTTCCTATTCAAAATCTAGAGTTTTATTATTTTTCCCAATAACATCAGATGAGCAGATGGGTAATGGCCAAGGGTGCCCCCCTCCCCTGTCCGACACGTGTCCTTTTTAAGCCCCCCCCCCGTTCCTCCCCCCTGGCACTGCACCCCCTTACCCTATTCTGCAAGAGACGTATGAATTTGTACTGAGAAATGAGATCTTCAAAGTGAATAAGTACTTCTTCTGCATTAGGGGATTTCCATCCACATCATTTTAAATTTTCGTATTCATACCGATCACTCAACAAATTAAATTTTGTCGATTATTTTCACAGACACGTGCATTGAAAATGAATAATGGACAATCCATCATTGAAATAAATCCACTGCGATTAAGCCAAAAAAGTACTATAAATTTCTCATCGTTAAATCATTGAAATCACCTGAAAATTCATTAGCAGGTAAAATATAAAATAATCAGTGGAAATTTGAGAGTAATTGAATAGCGATTGTTTCGATATAATTGTGAATTTAAATTGTCAAGTGATATTTTTGAAGTGAATTAATTAATAAATTTATTTTTTAGTGAAATCAATGAGACTACGGTCAAATAACTATATCCGTATTACTGCCTCAATTTAATTAACTGGATTATGCACCGGGATGTCCATTATTCCTCAATGATCAGTGAATTCAGTTGGGTGAATGGAGTCGATATTATTCATGGAAGCCCGAGCACTAGCGCACATTCCCTTGAAATTTTTTTAATTCCGTATGAATGCTTGTCAGAGATGTTCGACTATTCAATGTATACGATATTTGTATAGGTAATCTGGCTGATAATAGGGCGGGCAGAACCACTGGAAATTGGATAAAAAGCCAGTCTCGGTTTCCAGTATTGCCAATATCTGGAGTTATGAATTATTGCCTTTACGAGTATTAACGAAATATCAGCGAGGGTATTTGAGCAATACCCAGATATTGCTTGATGTTCCCCTGCCGATTTATTTTATGGATTATTGAGGATTTCCCATCGCAATTATGAGGGCATCAGAGTTTGCTGACGAGTGCTCCAAGAATTCAATTGCTAAAGTTGTAAAACTCCAAGGGTTTTCGATGAATTTAAATTTTATCACTCCCAAGAGATAAAATACATATTCTATCGTAAAAAGTTCGCTAAATCCTCAATGCAATTCAATTATTTTCTCGTGATTACCAGAATTCAATAGATATTCAATTAATTAATTAATTGATATATTAATTGAATTGAATTGAATTAATTGATATTGCAGACTCAATGTTTAGTTATCAGAGATAATTGAATGAAATAGCATCGACTAGGATAGAGAAACAAAATAGTTGTTATAGTAATTCGTGTCCCTTGGAGTTGGTGGTTGTAGAGGAATATTGAATGCTTCTAATGAAATAGATAGGTACTGGTTTTATCATTTCGATCATTTTGAATTCGAAAATATATAATAATAATAGCAGCAATGAGTTTAAAAAATTTTTTTGTGTTTTCTCTGCAAAATAAAGTATAAGCCCGGATAGTGAGTACATATTGTGCTCAAAACGATGGCTAAAATTCAAATGAGGTTTTTTTAAATTTCTAATTTTGCTTACGATATAGCGTATACCGGCCGAGGACGAGTTAGAATAATTGTAATATTAACGGTTAAAAGTTTTATATAGAATTCACTAAAATTCTCCTCTTTCTGGTGTTGAGAAATTCGAGATGATTTGTATAATTATTTAATAGAATGATAATGCCGGTGGAGATTCAGTGGACAATTCGTCTTTTTAAAATTGCGGACTTCTATTTCACCGAGAACGTAAAAGGGGGATGAATTTTTAATGGCGCAGATCGAATCGAATATTCCACCCCGAAAAATCATACCACCCCTGAAATTTCAATTTTTTTTCACAGCGTTGTAACCCACACTATTCACAACCCGCAATAGTGTCACGCCACCTTATTCACGTGTATCATCAAAGCTTGCAATATTCAACGTTCTGCACCTCTCGTCTTACTAGTGTCCGTGTCAAGAGGCGTAATTGCCAGACGTTAATTAGGATGAGATGTATGGGGCATGCCACGCCAGTTGGTACCCCTCATTGCTGAGGGCTAGCAGTTGGACACTTTGGAGATGCACCGAGAAATATTTGCCATAAAATTTACCCAGAAGTCTAGTAATCGTACACCATACGGGATCTAAAAGAATTCTTATCCCTTTACCTATTTTACCTTATAAAAATTTGTTTGGCAAAAATTACAAAAAAATATATTAATTTTTGTCGAAAATTATGGCATCTCCCAGAGTACGTTACATTTTTTTTAACAACGTCGGTAAATTTTATTAATTTTTCTCTTGCCACCTATAAATTTTCACAACTATTCCATCAGGCAGGCCATCCACCGAGCAAAAACCTGAGATACAAGTACGTTAACGCGCCCGCGCATTCGCGAATATGCCTCTTAATTAGTACCCAAGCAAAAAAAAAAGCTCACCTCACGATTTAAACCGCGAATCAATGATTTGCAAAGTGGCTCAGAGGTTCAACGGCCTACAAAAATTATCAAGTGACGCTTAACATCTGGGAGAGGAAAAATCTTAAAAAACCCTGAATAAATATTCATGAAAAATTCATCCACAGCCAAACAAAAAATAGTGAAGAGTTATTTTCCTTCGGAAAGAGGACTTTATTCTCTCATGAATTGTGATGCATTTCGACGACATATTTAAATTACATTCAACATTAGACCACAGTGTACTCAATGCCAGTCAGCTTTTCCAACGAAATCAAAGCCAAATTACATCCAACGAGGTAATTAATAATTACCCGATCCGCAAATGTAAAAGCAATCCTGAATAACGTACACCGACATGAAAGAGCCATTTCATTAATTTATTTCGTTTGATAAATATTTTCCGTCCATCTCCCTTAATCCCCCTGATTTATCGAGCGACCATCGCATTCAGCTATTTTCATTTTTATTAATCAAATAATAAATACCGGTATTGTAAAATTATTCAACAGAATTTGACATAGAATCGAGTGTACCCCAGATAATACCCGATGAATAGCCGTTCATCGCCCCTTTGTTGGTGGGATAATCAGTGGAATGGAGAGCAGAAGAGAAAAATTGCACGTGCAACGGTTAATGAAGAATAAATGTTTTGTTTAACGACGAGAGGGAATTTTTCACCAAATAGCAAATCCTGATTATAACATGTTTATATTGAATCGTCACTCGTACGACAAACATAATCACACAGAGCAGATGCCATGTCAATAGCTCACCATTGAAATTTATTGATCTAAAATAACGAACGTATGTTTGTACAAAATTAGACGAATTCCCATTTTACCGTACATCACCCCGAACCCACACCCCTGATTTACCCCCATTCACAACTCAGAGTCAATAGGTAATATTCGAATGGACGAGAATAACACCCCATCCCTCGTGAACCATTGATTCTCTTCAATTATTTGTCAACCGTAAATTCCACTCTTACCTGCCCCACCGCAGCTTGAACAATTGTTTTATTCAAACACCATAGGTAACAACAATATTGCTCCAGTGGATATGCAATTCATGACAAACTTCAAATACCATCATTCCCTCTAATTAATCATTTACTATCTTGGAATTGTACGATTAATTACTCCTGACTAATTGGCAATGGAGTGTGGCACAAGATGACGTGAGGAATGTGCCACAGTGAAAAGCGTCGCTGGAGCATTTAACTCCATAGCCGGAAGGAAAGTGCAATATCGTAGACAATAGACATTCCATCCAACACTGTGGCACTCGTCTTTGTCTACTCCTTTCCAATTCCTCATTAATTAAACGATATTCGCCAAAACAAACCTATTGTCAAGAGATTAAAAAATGTCATCGACCTCTCATCACCGTTTCATCATTATCTCCAGATACAACCAGTGGATTCAAATAAATCAGGTGTCATATTACACCCTCAAGATATACCTTTTACATTTAAAAAATAAGCATTTTCACTCAGTCAATCTCCAACAAATTATCAACCTCCACTAATTAAATTTTCCCATTGGAGTTGGAGTAAAAAACTGAATCTTGAAATTTTTTTTTCATTTGTGCAATTTGCTTGTCCTCGGCAAAGGTTTTGATATCGGATATAATAGTTCTGACT
>NW_011887746.1:1012203-1014269 GCF_000806365.1 Fopius arisanus | reverse complement strand
ATGAAAAATTTGTAAAATTGATTTGGTATATTTATAGTAGATTTACAAGTGGAAATTTTTATTGGATAATTGATTTTTTGGTTTTTTAGCATTATTCCTGTATGTTTAACAAATCATCACGTTTAATTTGCGTCTTATAGTAATGCGTAAATAATAATAATTGTAAGTAACAATAGATCGTGATAATCAATAATAATATTTCACAAAATATTCAGAAATAGTGTGAGTATTTTTCATTTGGATGCATTATAATAAGTTTCAGATTTAATTTCATTTGAAATTAAATGGTTACATTCCTGCAAAAATTATTTAGACATGTAACATTTCATGACATATGAAAATTAGTGAGCACTGAAATATATTTTGAATAAATCCGCTTTTTATGATTATAAATAATGAGTAAGAAATAACGATAGGGAAAATGATTAAAATTATTAAAATGCGGATGATTGAGACCTGCAGTTGATTTTCACATGTAGTGAGAGCATAAGATAACAATTTTTGTTCTGGTGATACATGTGATGGGGCTTCAGTGCCCTAGGGAGAATTTCCCCGCCCCAAAAACAGTCGGAGCATCTGCAGGCGACTTGCCCCAGTGCGTCGAGACCCTCGAGGGTGCACAAGACTCATAGAGACCACCCGAGGTGGAAACAGTTTGTACCCTGGACTCATAAAAAATGTGGCAAAAGACGGAATTACTTTTTCACTGATTTTTTTTTACCTTCATTGTTACAATTAAGACAGCCGCAATTGCTGGAGACTGATTAAAACGCCTGGGTTTACCATTAAATTACAGGGGTTTCTTTTCTCCCAGGGTACAGTGAGAAATTCATAAATTTAATTGGAGAATAATGCAACAGACGTCTTAATTATTTCCCTCTGTGTGGAACTTAAGAATCCATCGACAGAACGTGAATTTTGCGATACGAGATAGGCGAATACATTAATTGGCTGATTAATTAGCGGATTGATTAATTTATGCTGGAAATTTATTGAGAGGAAAATGGAGATATGGGAACAGATGAAGTGATTCACCTCATGATACATCCCCCAGATGGAAAATCGATTTTACACATGGCATCACTCAGCACCTCCTTTACTCCCCTACCTCAGCATTGGCCCGATTGCTCAGCCCTATTTCCCTATTGTTTCACTCCTTCTTATTATTCCCATCACAAAACATTCCCCGTAAACCGTAACATACTGCACCCTCACTTGGAGCTACTCTTGCTGCATTTCCCTCCGTTCCAACCCTTCCGGGTAGACCTTACACCGTGTGTAGAAACCTATATGCCTAATAATAAGAGGAGCTAGTGCCTTGTGCTGTGTGCCATTAACTACCCGCGTAACGAGCACCGATTACTTGAGGCTTTGCCCGCACTCTCAAAACCAGAGCATCGAAGGGGAAAATTCCAAACTCCTTTGTTGAGAAATTAATTTCATTTTGGGATAGAGGACAAAGCTATTTCCTACCGCCAAACACCCCAAGAGAGAACTATAACTTCCATCAATTAGTTCATTAGGAAATTTAAAAATAAATACATTTCTGCTTCAATGTAGCAAGACTTAAGTATAATTAGTAGAAAAGTATTTTTTCGACGTTCAATATATGGCATTTGAATTATCTATATAGATACACTGAGCAAAAAAATTACTTTTCCCAAGAATATTTTCTTTCCACCAGTAAATCTGGCGATCACTGTATAAATACTTCCATAAGACTTGCTAATGCCAGATATATTTTCCTGTGGTTAGTAAATATTCTTGACTGAAGATAATTTTTTTCGCAGTGTACAGAAATCATTGGTGCAATAATACGAACATTATTAGAGTATTTCCGATAAATTCTTACAATTTTTCGAAAGCTTCAAAATCATAACGGAAAAATACTACTTATACGAAATTACCCGAAATTTTGGCATATAATTAAAGACTCATTTTCCCGGTTGGTATGTCCTCGTTGTTCATCATTTCCAACGCACCCAATTTTTGGGAAATTGTAAATCGGGTGGAACTTGAGACACCATTAATTTCAGGATTTTTTTTAAATTCTCCATGTAATGCGA
>NW_011887746.1:983381-1011903 GCF_000806365.1 Fopius arisanus | reverse complement strand
TGTACACTCATAGAAAGTACCGATTTATTTGCAGGAAGTATTCCAGCACTGAGTCCTCGTAGAATCGCAAGGAGATAAGCACAATCAATTGTGTGATTCACTTCAAGTATAATCGTATCCTAAAATAAACATTTAATTTTATTTCCCTATTTAATTTATTTGGCTGAAACTAAAAAAATTATTTACCTGTAGTAAATATTCTTCACGGCAGAAATTCATTTTCCCGGTGGACGGCCAAAATAAATATTTCACCTGTAGATTACGCGATTTGTCGCGGAATTTTTCTCAAACAATAAAGAAAAAATCTCTGTCGACATCTCAAAAGCTCATGTTCTCTTCATTTTCACTCCTGGAGGGAGCGAAGCAAAGAAAAACCATGAGAAAAAGAGGAAAGTGTACTGTTGAATTAAATATTTCCCTCATGAGGATCGCGATTCATCAAAAGCCTCGGCGAGTCCCTCCGGCGAACGCCTGGACTCTGTGGGATTCAACAAAAGAGCGTGGCTAGCATTTTAATTGCCTGATCATTTTCATAAACGTGCATCTAAGTAACTCTTTCCTCTTTCCGAGAACACAGAATTTGATTAACAATTTCAATTAGCAGAAAAGCAAATATTAATTACATTCCGGGAATTTCTGCGCTCTCAAAAGCTGAGTTCCACCCAGTACACGTCTTTGAACAAATACTAATATGAAATCGCCCAATTTTCACGTTTTCTGGAAAACAGAGGAGAATTATAGTTAAATTTAACCTGACGTAATTTCAAATTCCATTTTTTACATTAATTTTGATTTGAAATTACAATATTTTCGTGGAATCTCTACTAAAAAATGTACTTTTGATTACAATATATATTTTAGAATTACAACCCACGCGGAAAATTATAAATGCCAATGTCCAGGTGAATAACATCCGGATATATCTAGATATATTTTCGGACAAAAATGCGGTTTCTGAGATATATCTTCGGGTTATGTATTTATTCCGTTCGGGAAGAAGGAAATTCAATAGTAAATGATGCCATACGCTTTTAAAAAAGTAAGATTATTACGCCAAAATTACTCCACGGACTAGTAATACGGAAATTTATTTTAAGTAATTTGCCAGTGGAATTCTTTGAAAAATTCTGTATTTTCGATAATTTTTCAGCACAAGCGGAATAAAACTGTCATAATTGTTTTAAATAAAAGTACAAGTGAACGAAACGTAATTTTTCTATACTCATCCATAGCAATACTATTCCTACGCTTTAGAAAGTTGTCATCCAAGATACGCAAAGACTTATAATATTGTGTGTTAATTTTATTCTACGGCAATTGCACAAACACTTCATTATGTTCGAAGGCGCAAGAAACGATGCAAAACTGTAAAGTAGCATCAATGAATAAATATTTATCTATCTACCTGTCTATCTATCTATCTATCTCTATTATATTCCTAGAAACTCCACTGTGTATATTTTAAACAGTGTAGACATGATAATTTAGATGATTTAATTGTTTTTGTGTGTAGAACATGAGAGTGAATTTGAGTATAAATTTTTAGCCGTGTGAAGAGAGTCGGTGAGATTGGCAAAGGAAAAATTGAAGATTGGACGTTATGCACAGTGGACCGAGAGGGAAAGAGGGCTTCGTAGAACTGGTGGAGGGACACGAAAGGGGTTGCAGACTGTGCCTTTGTTCGACTCTGGAGTACGTGGCGTCGTGCGTGAGTTTTTTACCGGAACTCGGCTATGGGTGTATGACACGCGTATGTAATACGCGTCCTCGTTTGTCCCTCCTTCCTCTAGCCGGTGGCGAAGTCCTTCTGCGAGCGCTGGGGCGGGATCAAGTGCATCACCACCATCCAACCCTCTCTCTGTACGTGTGCTGCTACTGGAGCTGTATTTATTAGGACACGATGGCTTTTCTCTGTTGCTAGGAAGACGCAGACAACTCTTCACTGGAGAAAACTTTTTACACACCTTGCGGGTGAAATTTATTCTGAGGGGTAATCACTGAAACAAAAAAAAAGACGTGTTACGATTTTCAAGGTTTCAGCTTGAAACTTTTGGAAATATCAGAGTGACAAGTTGAGACTTTTCAATTGTTGCCTTTGACAGGAAATTTAAGGAGTAAGTTGAGAATGTTTTGGCCTGATTGCAAAGGGGGTTGCGTGGAAGGGAAACGGCAGGATTTCGGTAAGGGTTTCAATCTCTTAATACCAAAAAATCGATTTTCAATTGATGTGCTATCTAACGACTTTATTGGGATTAAAAATTTTTTAATATCACATATTCATCATGACAATACGACAATTATGTTGAAAATTTTTTGTTGACCATTTAAGAATTGTTAAAAGAATAAAAATTTATGGCCAATTAGAGAATTTGGATAGAGGAAGTTACCAAGACACTCAGTCACTCTAGACTGTTTCCCTCAAAACATTTTTTCCGAACTTTCGTAAAATTGTGTGACTTTTACAGAATAGAAAATTGATAAATCAGGTTTGACTCGAGTAAAGCTTGACTTTTTGGCTGATGATATTAAAGTTTTCCATCTTATTCTTAGAATGAATCTCTGAGTGAGAGAAATAAATCGATCAATAGTCCTAGGATGGTAAATACTCCGAGTCCGGTGTTTTTCCGAAAAATGGAGAAAAAACCGGAAAATTTCCATTATAATGGAGCAACTTTTTAATTGGCCTTGGAGCCATACCGCATAAATGACATTACTCGAATCTCCCATCAGAATTTCACCCTATCTCCGTTCAAATGCATTCGTACACCAGCAGGATAAAAAGCTCACGTCTTGTAGGTCTCGACTGTAGCTCTATACAACTGAAAACCCGGGAGTAATGTACGGCCAACCCACTGAGAACATATCTCAAAGACGACATCTGACTGGTCACAGGAAATGGCTCGCGCAATCTTACAACTTGAATGGTGTATCCGTGCCGTCAGTATTCAGGGGATATTAAATGAAAACATTGGGATGTATAAGCTCCGGTGTATGAAAACCACCGGAGCTACCCGCAGATCCATCTAATATTTGCACTGGCATATCGCAAAGGTACCATCTAGGCTGAGCCAGTTGGAAACCGGTCTCAGATAATAATTTTCGTCTTAGACCCGTCTGTTTTCCTCTCTCATGCATTTATTCCCGTCCTTTGCTATTTTTCGGAGGAAAAATTCAATTAAACGTCGCGAAATTTTTGAGAAGAATTCTATTCTCATTTTTCTGTCACAGTAGATATTTACTACACGCAAGTAAATTTGTAGGTTTTTCCCAGATAAATTAAATGATGAATTGAAATTAATTGCTTGTTATAAAATGGGATTACTTGCAGGTTTACTTGAAGCCGATGAAGCCACTGATTGCCTTTATCTTCTTGGGATTCCATGAGGCTGCGAAAATACTTCTCTCAAATAAATCGGTATTTTCCATGAATGTATATAATCTATTATGAAAGGTACGAATTCTTCCATATGATAATTAAATGTTCGAAAAATTTTAGGTAGTTACCAGAAATATTTCAATTAATCTGCCATTTTTAAGATGGTCCGGAAATTCCTGTATCATTGAACCAATAACTCCTTAGTCCATCGATTAAAAATCGATGTTTTTTAAATTTTTTTTTCTCAATGTGTAAAAATTCAATGTCAATTAATTGTCATTGTAATTGTAATAAAGAATAAATAGAATTTTCAGAATTATATTAATTAATGATGATTCATAATTTGACTTTCGAATTTCTTGAGATTCTAAGAACATAAAAATTCAAGAATATTTTGCGTCATTTCATTCAACTTGTACTTGTCTTTATGTAATAACCGCAAAAAATTATAGTTCACAAGGATTTTTTTCAAAAATTTCTCCGATATGAGAGGATAACGTTAGAGTTGTCGATAATAATTGGTTCATTAAGAGAAATCGAGTAGTCGATACGCAGCGGAGGACCTGAAATACCTGCAATTAAGTGACTGCAGGAGTAACAATGATACGCGTGCATTAATTAACGCCACGTTCAAAATAATTGCTCGTGTATGCGACGAAAAATATCAGTTCGCCTCGGTTAACTCAAAGAATTGCAACTCTTGAGAGACTCCGTAATTCCATCGATTTATTTTTTCATCTTCACCTGGATTATGGAATTTTTTAATTAATCGGCAAATCCAGAGTATTCATTATTGAAAGTCTCGAGTGGTAGACGAGTAATATCAAAATTATCCGAGAGTGAAGTATCCACATTCTTCTTTCCCTTGTTTCTGTTTTCCATCAGTTATGGCGTTTTTTCCGGATAATTGGGATGGAATTTTCGTGCAGGGATTTTTCTGAGGGTCATCCATTACTTGACGATTTTTTACAGGACCTGCGGAGTCAACCATTGGACAGAATCCACCGTTTCCGAGTGATGCTGAACCTCGGATAATGGCTCTTCCTATTGCCGTTTCTGCTACTGCCTGTTCCCACTTCATTCTGTCGAAATCATTGCGCAGGAGAGTCACCTAAAAAAATTCACTGGGTCATCAATAAAAAAATGAGTGACGCAATCATAATTGCACACAAAATTTTTTAAATTAAACTAAATCAATTATTCCATAACTAAATGATCCGTGTGCGGATAATTTGGGATTTTTTTGGGATTTTTTTGGGATTACCCCCGTTTGGGATAATTTCTCCATTCCTTTCGTAATTTCCGGTAATATCCTGGATGGGCATTTAACAGTTTATGGGATAAGCTTCAAAGAAATACGTGCATTATGTGATTCCCATAGTCTTTCATGGAGTTATGACGTTTTGAATGTAAAAATGGAATTTTCATGGTTTGCTTACATTTTCACATTTATTTAATTTTTCGATATTTCCAAAACGAAACAATAGCAATATTTGTAGATCGTTTAGAAAACGGATTTTATTGGTCTTTGAAATATCAGTTGTACCTAATTTTGTCAGCTTTTGTAAAGTTATTGAATTTATGCCATCGGTGATCGTAATCGCGCGATTCTAACCTCGCTTCGCTCGATTAAATCGCGGATTCCGGGCGCGATGACATAAAATTTTGTATGAAACGCGTGCGTAATATATACCATATAATATATATACTATATAATATATATACTATATAATATACTATTTTTTCATTTTCCATTGTTATGTCACCTTCTATAGTTCACTTTTATTGTTAACGAGATCTACTGCGCACTCCGTGCGCCGAATTCGAATTTCGACTTCGGATTCGAGTTGACCAATAAGGAATCAGTCTTACGAGTTTCGACTCAGGCGAACTTCATTTACGTATCTCTGCTTTCATGATAAAGATTATTAGAGCGTTCTATGTGATTTATAGTGATATATTAGATATAATTTTAAAGGTCTTAATCAGCCTTTTACAATTCGATTTGATCCAGAGTTATCGATGATAAAGTATCACATTTTACGTATGACCTTTTGCAAAATAGTAATTTTGTTTAAATAGACTCCATAATTTTTGTTACTCTCGCAAATACTCATGTCTAAATCGAATATGTGGTTCAAAATAGTGAGGTGGCAATAAGAATGATTGCAAAAAAAAGTTTAATATTCGATTTTCTCATCAGCATTAAACTGATTAAATTTAATTACATGTGAGGTACGTAGTGAGGTACGTAGTGAGGAGCTATTAAAATCCACTAATGACCTGAATATTTCCTGAATTCTAGCAACAAAATCTATGAGTTTGAAACATGTCCCTGTTAAATTCATATAAATATCAAGCCTAGATTTCATTATTTCAGTCTATAGCAAAAAAGTAGGGGATAAATCCCGGGAAATGAAAAGTTTTCTTTTTCCCCTTGAATGAATCGCTATTAATCTCGTATTTATGGACAGGTTACCTCCTTCTCCAATTTTACCAAGCGCTCAGCGTCTGTCATTTTCCGATCCTTCATCACCTTCTGCTCCTCCACGGGTTCTGGACACTTGGCAGCTGCCATATCCTACCAATTAATTTACCTCCTCTATCAAAATAAATTCAATTTTAAAGAGAACGTCCAAAGGGAACCATCAATTTTCACAGACTGGGTAAAAACAAAAGTCAATCACTGCTCCGTCTTCGTCTCGCGTATTTTCGTTTTTTTCCAGCGAGACTAGATGTCGGGGTGTTTCCCGGATCGGGGGTATCATTCCTTGAGACTTCTGAACAATTTTCATCCTCATCCTCATCCTCTTGAATCGACGAAGACGGTGTTGCATTATTCATCAATTGGTGTTGAGAATTTAATCTGGCGATGCCACGCAGTACCGCCTCCTCGAATTTCTTTCTGTACTTCAATTTTTCCTTCTCCAGGACGCGGTGCTGAACTTCGAGCTTCAGAATCTCTTTTTTCAACTCGAGCAGCCGTTCATCTCGCGATTCAGCAAGTTCCCTCAATTTTCTCAACTTTTTCTTCTCATCATTTTGCATAATTTTGTCCAAGGGGCCTAAATAACAAATGAACAACGAGATTTTTACATTCACAATTCTTTCAACAAATTTCAATTATTTCCACTGCATCCAGCCATTCCGCCGCAGGTACCGACTTTCCAAATGACCGAATGAATTTCATTATATTTTTGTCAACAGTTTCCCCAGGTCTACCGCGGGATAAATCAATTGAAATTTTTCATTTTTTTCCTTCTATCTCTTCCAAATGGATTCTGCGTGTTAAATCATGAAGATCCCTCGTTAAAATCATTAATCCAAGGGACTCCTCACAGAAATGCGTTCTCGTAATCAGGCGAAAAATGATGCTTGGAAAACTGTCAGCCCCCCGAGATGATCTTTCATAAAAATACTTTCACGTGCTCTGCAAGCCATCATTTCACCTACATCGTGATGCACACATGTGCACCGGTACTTTACATAGGAATACAAATCGCCTGCCCGAGTATGTAGAGTCTGGGCTACAGAGATACGTTATGTTGAGGATTTCTATGGACTGACGTAAACAGAGAAAAAAAAATAACATTGAAGAATAAAAAAGTAAGATAAATGCACCGTAAAAGTCAAGTACACGTTTGTTCTCTTAAAAAGTTCTTGCTTCCTTATAACTTTCATTATTTTCACGAGAGGATGAACAAAAACCCAGCAACACTGTTTATTCCTAACTATATTTCTAAAGTCGATTACACCGCCGGATATATCCAATTACTTTATTCCGGAAGTTTGTAATTTGGTGGAAGTGCAGATTCCGTTGCAGGGGCTTGACAACACTCACTAATCTCGTTTAAACCGATGCTGAATTCTACCTTTTTCTAACTTCATCGCCTACTTTTTCCCGTGTTTCTGGCGAAATTGGGGATTAACAATACGTTAACATGACCAAAGTTATCCAGAATCTAAACTGGATTTCATATTAAACATCCAAGTGCCGGGGGATGATTTTCTTTTGAAATTCCCATCTAGATTTTGCTATAATGTTATTAAATTCATATCTCCGTCGAAAATCAAGAGTTTTTCATTGCAATCATTTATGTATCAAAAAAGAACAATTCAATGAGTAAATTGATGAGTAAAAATAATAAAAGGCACTCTCCTGTCGTCAACTCTACTTTATCATGAGGAGAGCAGTGAAAAAAATGAATTCCCCCATAAAAACTGATAATTGAGTTTCCAAAGAAACAGGGGTTGGCCTTAAAGCTTGAATAACTGCCCAATCGATCGGAAGAGACACGTGTTCCTGTCACTTCTCATTTAGCAGGCCTGGAATCGATGAAGGAACCAGGGTGTAATTATACCTGGAAACTTGAGTGCACGAAGACAGGAGTAAAAAAGCAGATTAAACGAGGATCGAGAGGCCATACATACGTGGATTACGACGCCGATTACCTGGAAACGTATGAAATGGATATGATAACTTCGGATTTCACAGGTGTAGACACCTTCGATGAGGAAAAACAAAAAAAAACGGAAATGACAAGCCGAGGAGTGGAAATACGTGAATAAGAGTACAGGAAAATTGCACAATGGAAATTGGACGCAGACGAGTAACTCACGTTATATAACGTCGGCTTTTTCGTGCTGTAATGTGTAAAAAAATACTCGCATATTCGCATTCACTTCCCCTCCCTGTACCTCGTACTAATCACGGTAAAAGCCATCGTGCGACGAACCTCTATCCCCAGCACCACCTTCTTCCTTTCCTTAATGGTAATATGAAAGTTTTTCACTCTTTTTTTTTCGGATTATCCCTGGCTTTTTCCATCCAAATAGTTCCCACAAGAGAACGTCATTTAATAACTCATATTCAATGAATTATTGACGAATTAACGAATAATTGATTATCCCCCTGCCCTTCAAAAAGTTGTTAATCTCCCCTGGAAAAGTTTTGACTCCTGTTAATAAAATAATAAAATGAAAAAGAAGTGAGGAAATAGTAAAAGGGCGGAAAAGTTTTCCAGTTGTTCGATGATTTTGAGTGAAAGCAAGAGAGCCCCTGCGGCAGCCTTCTCAACAAGCCCAAGCCAACCCCAGCGTTAGGTGCACTTTTGGGATAGAGCGGCCAAACCCTGAGTAGCGACTGTGCTTGACGACTCGAGTGCCTACCGAGACGATGGCAGGGTGAGGAGGAGGGCAATGTTGCCGCTTCCAACCCTGTCTTCATCATCCCTTTCACGGGTGTACAGGCCGAGGCCACCTTACCCATGAATATTCTAATGTCCTTAAACCCACAGTAATTTACACAGCATCACAAACCCCACAGTTATTATCCTTTCAATTTCCCCCTTGCTGGACCAACAACTCTGATTCCAAATCATATATTTATATATATTATATCTTCATCTATATTTATCTAAATATATCCAATGATCTGTATTCACACAATTCATCTGTAAAGCCAACTTCAATTACTAGGAAAAAATAAAATAAATATTTTTTTATATGTCCAATTAATGACGACGATAATCGTCAAGTGGCTGTAGTTCACCGGTGGTTATTGAATCCAAAATCCAGATCTCTCGGAGTCCCTTCGATCCAACAATGATTTTGGCCTTGCGGGGGCTCTCGATGACCGTCCCCCCTGCTGTTTTTATCAACTCTTTCAGTATCTCTGGGGGTGGTGTCGTGGAACTGTCGATGTAAATCAATCCACAGGTTGCAAATAACTCTGGTACATACGACCTACCGAATATCTCCCTGTCCCTTCTGTTCTCCTGTACAGCCTTAGAGAAGTGATCGATCTCGTAGCGCTCAGGGCTCTGCCAGTTCCTCGCCTCGATAGATTTCTTGAGCCACAGGATACTGACGAGCCAGCAGCCCCTGATGATACCCCTCAAGAGATTTATCGTACGCACTCCAGTTGTGATTATGTGTGTTGTTTGACGAGTGACTGACGTCTCTATCCTGGCACCTCCTATTTTCTTCACAGCAGCCTTCACCAGATCCTTGTCACCATTGCACAAGCCTGTTGTAACTATGTAGATGCGCTTGGTGTGGTGTCTGCCCTTTGTGGCTACTCGTTTACTGTCTGTGAAGTCGTTCAACGAGTCTCTGCTGTGCTCTGAATTATCGAGGGCTTCACCTTCAACCTCCTTCAACAGACGCACTACATCTGGATTCAATTTCTTCTTTATTACTATCTTCTTGCTCGTTATTTTTCTCTTCTTCGTCTTCTTCTCGGGCTTTGGAAGTGTTACGCGGTGTTTAATCACCTCGGTTTTCTCAGTATCTGTTCCTTCCTTCTGAGTATTTTTGTGGATCAGTATTTTCGGGATCTTTCTTCTCCTCTTTCCTTCTATCACTGGAGTTTTCGGCTTCGGCGAAGGCTCTGCTCTCTCCATTGGACTCAATGATACCAACCCAGAGTTATTTAGTTGGGTAAATAACTTTCTCCTTTTGCATTGTTTTTTTCTAGGTGAGACATTGTCCTCTTTCTCGCTTCGCTCGTCGTCTGAGGAGTCTTCCAGGGGACTTTCTCGCTGTCTGGGATTATCCGATTCAACCTCACTCTCGTCTGAGTCCTTTATTATTGGCCCTTTGAGGGGATGCGGGGTAGCGAGGACAATCGTATCTTCTAATCGGGGGGACAATGGTGATGGCACTGGTTCTGGATTTCTGGAAATTTAATTCCAATTCTGAGTGTTAGGGCACCAAATTCATTAAGAACCAGTAATTAAGTATTCACTGATGTAAATAAAAACTTAATTAATTTCCTATTAATTTTTTCCTATTAATTGCCTATTAATTTCAGAAAGAGGCATGAAAAAACTTTATTTGTGGGAAATTTAATCAGCTATAAAAAAGGTCCTCTAATGCTTCCGCTTTTAATGGATAGTTTCTAAGGTAAATTCTTACTGTGAAATTGTGAAGTTGTAATTATTGAAATACTTACAAGGATTTCGATGTGATAGAATTCTTGAGTGTTTCAGGAGAGTCAGTTGATTTTTTCTCCGAGAGAGTTATAAGCCTGGAGTGAGTCTTCATCATCATCGAACGAGTGACGGGATAAGGCGTACTCTCGACGACACTCACATTGATTGACCGCCTAGACCCCAGGGAAGTATTAACGTCCATTGACAAACGATCACGTCCACTCGTGCTCGATTCACTCAACGCTGGGTGAATTATTTTAACAGAACTATCCGATTTACTCAAGGAGAGGCTCTTTCTCTTCGAAATACTGTTCCTCTCCTTGAATACTAACTGACGAGGCCTGGACTGACTCATCGCCGAGTCATTGACAAGTGGATCCACCGAAGTTCTCACCTCCAGAGATGCCCTAATACTCCGAAGACTTTCATTATTCCTCTGCAAAAGCTTTTCCAGGGGATTCATGGCCTCCGCACTAATTTTAGTTACCGGCATGGGGTTTCCCACTGTTGGAGTCAACTCCATGGGAATCTCCTTCAGATTTCTAGTGCGATTTATTCTCTCGTACCCATCAATCTTATCAAGAGATACATGACACGTTGTCACGTCCCTTATCACTGGTTTTGATGATTTTGGAGTGATACATTCTAAATTACTAGTTCCAATCTCTGGACAACTGATCGCAGTGGAGTTATCAGTTATGAAAGTCGAGGATTTTATCGGTTTTTCCATGATTATTCCGTCTTTATTTGCCAAATGAGATGATCTGGTTTTCCGGGGGGAGAAGATAACTGAAGTGAATTTTTTATTGCTGCTGCTCACGACAGGACTCCCACTGGGTCCTTTTTCACTGATGATCGATGATTTTGGGAGGCAATCATTCGAGTCATTCTCACCGAGAACCAGGGAAACTCTTTCATTTTTCTCTTGACTATTTGACTGATTCTGGTCATTCTGGTCATTCTGATCATTCTGATCATCCTCTAAACCCCCTAGAACCGTCGCTGTCTTCTTGCACAAGACATTTTGATTATCGAATAACTCTCGAGTTTTATGAAGAATTGCTTCCCTCAATTTTCTCATGTTGTCGTCAAGGATCTCCTGTTTATCATTTATGTTCTTAACCTCTGTGTCACTGGTGTCTGATGAATTTGAGACGAAACTCAGGTTCACTTGCAGAGAGCTCCTCCTTGCATTCGTGTAATCTCGTCGTCGGTTTTTAGAATACATCTTTTATCAATAAATTATGCGATTATACCAGTCAGTGTGTCACTTGTCCACACAAAAATAATCCTTTCATAACCGTCTTCCTGGGCCACAGCCTTTTATCATCTTCATCCCATAGAAACTCAGTCACTTGATCGAATCATTGGCGTAATTTCACATTGTTAATTAAAAAAAAGAGCAGCAAGCTCTTAGTATTGATAGTTGTCAATTATCAGTACTCCAATTAGACGATTCAGACTGAAACGATTGTTTACGGCATTCACGGTCTTTTTGAATGCCGAAGGTGTCGAACAAGCTCGAACTTGTCCTCAAGCTGCATTTCTATTACAGCAGTGAGGGAAATTTGAAAAGAAAATTACCAAATCGGAGAAACTTTTATTTCTAAAAAAAATGTATATTATTACGTGAAGAAAAATTAAAATCACAGCCATCATAATTAATTAGTCAATAACAATTTCAGCAGCAAAACAGTAAAATGAGATATGTCGAGTAAAAAAATTTTCTTGAATGTTGATTTGCTATGTTTAATTATATTTACCATAAATAAGTGTCGTTTGTTATTATCTACTAAAATGGATGGTTTTTGGACAATTGATCTCTCTCTCTTAACCGATTTGCTGTTGAAGTATAGAGATATGAATAACATTGAAAGATTCTCAAAGAATAAAATCAAACCAACGAAGTGATTTTTCGTTTGGCTTTTTTCTTTCGTCAGGTGTCCAAATAATTGTTCCTGTCCACAACGTCTCTGTTCACTGGTTGTGGCATTTCCTCGTCATACGAGTACCTCTGGACACTCCTTCTCCCAGTCCTGGATAGAGAGAGTGTCTTCAGGTCGAAGTAGGTGAAATTCAGATCCTTGAAAGCGTTCATTAAAAAAATAGCTGTGATAACAACGAAAAAACCACAGATGGATCCCAGGATATTCTGGTACGTCATGATTTGCCACTCTTCGAATAATATGGCTGATGCAATTATCACGAATGTCGTAAAAAATATGTAGTACACTGGAGTGACGATTGCAGTGTTGAAGAGGTCTAGGGCTTTGTTAAGGTAGTTCATCTGCACCATGATGCAGAGGATTATGGAGAACAGGGAGACCCACGTCAGCCAATCCTCCATCCTGTTATTTTCAGTGTAGATCGTCTCCTTGATGGAGAGCCCGAGAATTTTACAGCTCATTACTGTGAGGGAGCCGACTATTGAGCAGAGGAATACGTAGATCGTCACATTTTCCTTTCCGTGTCTGGGCCCCACGTGGAATATCAGAAGAAGAGTCGTGAGAATCACAAAAATTATGTAGAGAGTGAAGCCCGAGTGCTGGAGCCTGTAGACCAAATCCTCGACTGTATTTATCTCTTCGGTTTTTGGGGCGTGGAGGACGATAATTGTGGATCCTACGATGGACAGAAAGCAGCCCAACTAGGAAAGAAAATTTGATGAAAGGAAAATATTGAATTCATCCCTTTATAACTGTCTTCATTTACTCACCTTTCCTAACAAGTTCAACTTTTCGTGGAGGTACCTGGGAGAGAGTATGGCTGCAATGACGATGCTGAGCACTCCCAGAGGGGTCACAATTGAGGCTGGAGCAAAAGCATAAGCAACGAAATTTGCAGCTTCTCCAATTCCCACTGAGAAAATCAAACAATTGAAGTTAAGTTTGGCATTCTTTTTGAAGAGTATTCTCAGATATGCAGTGGCAGAACCTAGGACCTTGTTAATTGGTTGGGATTTTTCAAATGACTCTCACTAAAACGTACTTGATAATAATCCAGCCCACCACATCCACTCCCGGAGGTATCCATGCCCTCCAGCTCCAGCTCTCAGTCCGTACCTCTGGAGATTCACGAGAGCACTTTTTTTTATTATAAAACTGATACCTGAAAAACAAATTTATGATTAAAAAATCTCATGTCTGAAAAAATAGTGCTAACACCTAAAAATTATGACCTCTAACCTATGAATACATTGGAGCTGACAGCGAGGACGAGTCCCACGTAGAACTCCCAACTGTTTGAATTATCTTTCTCCATTGTGGAATACTTTATCTGTCCTCCAATGGAATTCACTTCAACAATCCCTCGAACATGACAGCATTATTGTTCAAATAACACTCGACGACTCTCTCTCCGAGGTAAACAAACTCCACTTCTATGAGACCTAAAATTTCCGCATTTTTCCAAGGAAATTTCCAGGTGTCTTCATTGTCAATTATGCTGAAAACTCTGATAGATAACTAATTAATTTCAAAGAAATAAAGTGAAAAACGAGATCATTAAAATGTAATTACATACGACAGCATAATTACATACAAAGAATGTTTCACGATTATATATTGCATTACAGTCGCCGAATGCTAAATAGTAATATTTAATAGTAAATTATCGATCTCTCGATTTCAGAAATATTTATTTTTTTCTTCAAGAAAGTAAATCGAATTGTCATCTACTGCCTCTTCGCTGCCGAGGTGGATTAATTTTCCACCTCTTCATTTTCCACTTCTTCAAGAAATGCAATTATATATCATAAATAATTTGATAAATAATTTTATTTAATAAATTTGATAAATTCATTTTTTATGACTAAAGAAAAAATTGGTATATTAAGTAACAAGTGTGGTATGGGTTCGTTGGCTGGTGGAGCCGAAGGCGCGTTTTGCAATCCCAGTAGTCAAAATATGCGGATAGTTTGTATGTCATTGGGCCCAGAACCCGCGATTCTAACGATCAAACTGAGGTTAGAATCGCGTGATTCTGGGGACCGATGACATTAAATTATAAATAAGTTCAATAGAAATTACAGAATTATTCAACAAACTCCTTGCCGTAGACATCATAATTGCCACAAATAAGGTATGAGGTTTTTGAAGATAATACTATTACTCCTTTCCCCACTAAAGATCGTATCAAATATTAGGTTAGAGTCCGAAGATGGTCTTGAGGTCGTCCATCGTGAGTTTGGCAGCCTTAGCCCTTCCTCCACCACTGAGAAGAGTCTTCGCCAACTCCAGCTTATCCTCCTGCATATTTTTTATCTTCTCCTCGATGGTATCAGAACACAGGAATTTATAGATGAAAACATTCCTCTTCTGCCCGAATCTGTAGATTCTGTCCTGTGCCTGGCTCTCAAGCTGTGGATTCCAGTGGATGTCCACGAGCATCAGATGATTGGCCCCAACGAGGTTAAGCCCTACACCCCCAGCAGTGAGTGACAGCAACAACACCTTGGGTTCTTTATCATGATTGAAGCTGTCGACGATGGCTCCCCTGTCCTTCACCATCACAGCCCCAGTGAGAGAATTGTAGGGGACCCTAATCTTTTGGAGATTCTCAGCAATAATATCCAGAACACTGGTCCACTGGGAGACGATAATGACTTTCTCCTCTTTCTCTAGTATCGACTGGAGGAGCTCCAACACAGCTCTCATCTTCGAACTCTGCCTGCTTCTCTCAAAAACAGGATTATCCGATGTGAGGAGATTGCCTGATACCCTGTCATCGACCTCAGAGGGCCCGTCAGGTGCTTCCTCGTCTACGTCAAGCCTTATACTAGCCATCCTCTGGGCTAGGCCCTCCCCTTCATCGAATCCTGTTTGCTCGATGTCCTCCTGATCTAACATAGCATCGATCAACGACGGATGGCAGCAGATCTGTCGCAGTCTCAAAAAAAGCGTCAAAATTTGATGAGACTTCACATCCGCGTGCTGTGCCAGGAGCTTCTGCTGCGCTTTATTAAAAGGATTCTTATTAACAGCTCGAGGTCTATCATATAATCCCGCACCCATCTTGAACATGTGCTCTTTCTCAGCACGTTGATGCAGAAACTGCGCAAAAATTGTTTTGGAATACAGCATTACTTTCTCGTAAACAATTTTCTCCTCGGGATCTAGCTTCACCCAGATGATCTCGGTGGACTTCTCAGGGAGATTCTCAACAGCTCCAGAGTTCATGAGCTCCTGTTTCGTTCTCCTCAGCATGAGGGTCTTCATAACGGTGGCAAGACGATCGTGTCCAGCTTGATTTTTATTGTCGACCCATCGTTTCCACACTCTAATGTCATTGAATGGTGAGCACTTGAGAAACTTGAGAACAGAGAATAGGTCCATCTCTTTATTATGGATTGGAGTACCTGACAGAACCCAACGTCGCCTCGAGGTGAGATCACAGACAGCCTCGCACACCTGACTCTTGTGGTTCCTGATGACGTGTCCCTCGTCCAGAATTACCCTCTTCCAGTCAATCCTGAAGAGGACACCATCGGCCTTGTGCTCTCTGCTGAGAAGGTTGTATGTGGTTATTACCATGTCATTTCTGGCAAGTCTCCTGGGAGCCTTTTCCCTTTTAGTTCCGTGGTAGAGCTCCACGTTGAGTAGACCTTTTTTGCACCTTCTGTTGACCTCACCGTCCCATTGACCGATAAGGGATGCCGGACAGACGACAAGAGTTCCCCCCAGGGGTTTCAATGATCTTAGATTCGAGGAGGAACCCTCATCGGAGTCTCCATCGGTGTACTCGCACTGCATTGTCTTCAGAACGAGAGAAATCATCGTGAGGGTCTTCCCCAGGCCCATGTCGTCGGCTAGAACACCCCCAGGGGGGTTCTGGTGCTCCCTCCACATCAGCCAGGCTAGAGCGTGCTTCTGATGATTCATCAGGGGAACTTTAAGGCCTCTCGGATCGTCTGCCAGCTCGTCCTCCCCTGGACGAGAGATCAGAGAGCCGTGGAAGGTCTCCAGGGTCTCAATTGTCAGTGCCTGCTCGCGCTCGAAGGTCTCCAAGGCTTTTTTCCCGAGTTCTCCTATTGGAGCTGTCGTCGGACGGTTCAAAAGCCGGGGATTCTCCGGAGGGGTCGGGTTCTCGGAGTCAGAATCAGAGGGAATGAACACAGGGTCACTGGAGCGGCGAGAAGGCGCCGGGGGGAACCTCTGGGCTACTGGATTTACTGAGACGCCTCTCGGGATCACCTCTGGCGACAGTGATGTGGATCTAGGACTCGGGGGGTCTCGCTCCACCAGGCGACACTCTGAAATCTCCTTACGTATTCTCAGAATCTCCGATGATGTCTCTGCTGCTGTATCCAGCAATTTTTTACCTGGAGAAGAAAATTCACGATGGGAAAATGGGAAAAAAGGAAATTAGAATTCCACCATTTTTTATAAAATGTTATTCTTGAGTTTTGGATATTAGAAGAAATCGAAACTATAACTGAAAATATAATTATATTGAAATTCTAATTTTCAATTGTAATTAATCCTTGCCAATGAAAAAACAATTGGTACTAATTACCGCCATCTGGAAGAAGCTGATGTTTTCCAGACTGAATGAACAAATCCATCTTTGCGAGCTCTGACTCCTTTTTCTGAAGCTCGATGACCAGCAGTGCTCGACGTTGTGCCATGAGAGGGTCGATGTTGTTTAGTCCAAGTTCCTCCTGTGCAATAGTTAACGCTGTAACTTCCCCAGCAGACCTGTCCTGAAGCTGTGAGTTCTCTGTAGGGCTATCCGAGTCGATGGAGATGACTTCTTTGGATTGTTTGGATTTCGATATGGATTTTCTCACTGAGCCAGGACTTGTTTCGTCATTGCTGGAGCTCTCAATAACGAGGGAATCACTCGAAGTTTGAGGACGATGGGGGGATCTTGTCGGGCTCCTGGAGATCTTTGAGGAGTCCAGAGTGGAGATGGACCTACTACTGGTGTCCCGGTGCTTTGAGGTAATTGCTGTCGGCGAGGTGACGACGCTCGTCGATTCCTGCTCATTTGATGTGTCCAAAAGACCCTCGAACCTCGAGGGTAGAGACCTCCGGGCTTCCGTCTCTTCGTCACTGGAGTCTACGATACGGTTCTGTCTTTTTTTCCGCTCCTGGATGAAGCTACTCTCTTCTTCTGATTCTGAATCTGATAGGTAGAGTCGTCGAGCTGAAATGCGTTAATTTAGATGAATAGTTTTTCGCTACTTTAGTTACATAAAAATGACTTACATTTCTCGAGTGACTTCTGAACTTCATCCTCACTCATTTCGTCGTCATCCTCATCTTCCTCATCAGAATCAGCGACGTGGCTCATATTGAAGATACTGCGTCGAATGGCTTTCCTGATAGAAGGAGTCAACCGGCCCTCGGGCACGTCCTCCTCGTTCTCATCGCTGGGTACAAATAAGAAAAATAAAAGTCAGTGGTAAAATATTAAAGTAAATAAATCAAATTTAACTTTCTTCCTGATTCCACGTTCTTATTTATCATTAAAGCCAAAACCTTGGGTTATCGGTTACTAAGACAACTCGTACAATTAGAGTCAAAAAGATGGATTAATTTAAGTAAACACATCACATTTATTCTGAGTACCTCAATTTATCTAATTTACAATTTCAGTTACTTGTTATGCGAAGAGGGCTAGCAGAAGGGGAGAAATTTCAAGGACGAGGAATCTTAGAAATACCCTGAGGTGTATTTATTTTGATTTTTATTCCCTTCAGTTTAGGAGATATCTTCAAAATCATCGAAATCGACAGAACGTCGTTTTATCCGTTTGCCTCCGAATTTATTCTTGGACCTTGGACTTTTCGAATTTCCGTGAAGCCATCATAAAACATGGACACATAAAAAAATCAGGAAAAAATTTTAAAAACTTACAATTCCGCGTCGGAGTCCGGGATGATAACATTTTCTCGATTTTCAATGGAGTTATCCGGGGAGAGTGCGTCCTCGTCAGAGTCGAAGACAATGAACGAATCATCTGCCATTTTTTTAATATTTAGAAAAAAAATTACACCTGCAGACTGTTGAAGCCTGTGCACCTCGCCAATGATTGAATTCCTCCTCTGTAGTAGATCTGCGAGACTCTGGCTATTTTCCACCAAATCTTCCGACAGGTTCTTGTGGAAACTTGCAGCACCGATCCACGACTGTTAAACTACTGCAGCCCTCGACAAAGGAAATTCAAACGGTTCCGATGGCAGCGCCAGAGGTTCAGAGGAGCGATGTCTGATTGGTACCCGCCTTTTCCAAAAAAACCCGCGAAATCTTCAACCAATTGTGACCTTGAAGTGACTTTGAAGATAGAAAAGGTTTTTATCGGTTTTCTGTTTTTTTTAAATAAAAAAATCATGCAATAATTACCAGTAAATGTTGAATTGAATAAGTGGTGATGATGCATTTTAAATTTGTGGCGCGACGCAGTGTCCATCAGATGTCGCGCAGCTGTTGTTTCGGCGGCCATCTTTGACCCGACAGTTCTCCCAAAACCTCCAAAACGCGAAAGCAGATGAGAGAATCAGTTCCTCATAATCAGGAAAAACGATAGGAAAACGAAAATAAATCGAGTGCTCGAGCCCCAGCTCTTGTCCCCAGGTGTGTCCCCAGCTTTAAAAAATTGATGTTCACCGTGTAAGTGGACGGATATGTCTGAAAGTCCTGAGATCCTCCATCGCGCGTGAACACTCCGACAAAGCCCAGTGCAATCCCAACCCCGAGGAGCAAAGTGAGAGAAACAATTAGGAGTGATTGGAGTGCTTGAAGGGGCGTAGTTGTTGGATTTTTAATTGTCCTGACGTCTTGTCTCGTGGCTCATCGTTATGACGACTGGTGCACGTTGGTCCACCAAGTGGTTGTGATGATAAAAATAGAATCACCTAGGAACGAGAGGTGTGAGCTGATGCCCCATTGAAGGATTCACCTCGTGGACTTGATTGTGAATAGTTATTCCTTTGACAGGAGCTCGGGAAAAAAAATATGAGGATGAGAGTGATGACGAGCTGAGACACACCATCGACAACGCCATGTTATCTGGGAGCAGAAATTTTTGTCATAAGTGTTTGTTGTTATTTTTTAACGTTTTTTTTTTACTTTGGTGAGAGCAACCAGAAGTGCATTTTCACGGGGGTTCTTTTTTTTTATCGTGTACCAGGGCTGTGAGAGGGGGTAAACAGCATAATGCCGGTATGCAACGTGAAGACGAAATGTCTGCCAGCCACATTTGCCTGGAGCCTTCTACTCATCACTACGACACTTTATTTCTATTATCCGTGAGTTTTTTAGAGGTCTTTCTGACGATTTTTTTGGGATCACGTGTGGACAGGTGTTTTTGACATTTTGTTTCATGTCTTTAGATTTTTTGTGAGAACCTTTGGGCTTGAATTCATTTTGGATATAAATTTTAATTATTATATTTGATTTGTTATCAAATTATTCCTTTATATTGTCTCTATTGCTTGATATCCAATACATGAATGATGAATCAATAGTCAATGAAAATATTTTTGGGGGGAAAGGGGAAATTTACGAAACATTATTGGGGAAATTGGAATGGATTTGAAGTTGGAAACACTCGTTAGAATGCTATTAAGAATCAAGTGGAATCGAGGTGAAATGATAAGTTACTCATTGTCTTCTGGGAATCACTAATGCACTCGGGATTTCTCCAGGTGCCAATACTACATATTCCAGTATCCATGGGTTCCAGCACTCCAGGGAGTCATTACCTTCCTCGTACTCACCAATTTTGGGCTCGCCACGTTTATGGATCCTGGTGTCATACCAAAAGGTACGAGGTATTTTTGGAAATAATCATCGTAGTGGGGTGACACTCGTTCCAGCGAGTTGCCAGGAAAATTTCCGGCTGAAAAGTCCGCACGACAGCCAAAAATTACTCCCTCAATGCCCCTAAAACCTGCGAAAATCACATTTTGCACGCAACACTCGATATATTGATTTTCCAAGGAATTGTTGGAGGGAAAGGGTTTGAAAGTACTTTCTTTCGGGGGAAATTTCCTGAGCTTGCTAATGAGCCATCATAAACTGCTCTATCAAGAGCACTTTCTGAGGTAGAGCTCAAAATATTACGATAGATCTCTGTTAAACTGAATTTTGCGTGATATCTCGGAATCCGCTGAAGATAGAGAATCTTCGTAACAAACTTTTTTGTAGAGCAAAATGAGATGTACAAAAAAGTCCCTACAAATGTTTCGCTAGCTCTCATGGATATCGAGATATTGCACTAAGAGCTGTGGATGGAAATAATGCAATCGGTTTTTTCATGTTTTATTTTTCTCTTGAATTATCAGCACCTCCAGATGAAGACAGAGAGGACGAATTTCGTGCTCCTCTCTTCAAGAACGTCGAGATCAATGGGATTACTGTTCGCATGAAGTGGTGTGTCACGTGTAAATTCTACAGACCACCGAGATGTTCACACTGCAGTGCTTGTGACCATTGCATCGAGGTAATAAAAAATCTTTAAAAAAAAAATTTCATTCGTCATTCACTAGATGACTTCATTTTCCTTAACACTTTGTTATACATTCATGAGATTATCGCTCCACCAATGAAGAAAGTTATTTCAGGAAAGTAGCTAGTCACTTGAAAGAAGTATTCAGTCTTTTAATAAAAAGTATCTATTCTTTGAACTCCACTTGAATCATCTCCGAAGAATTCCCATTCAGTTTCAATAATGACAATTTACTGCTCTAAGAGGTAATTGTTTGCGGTGGCCTTCAGTGGAGTATGTTATTATTAACATAATTAAATGATTATTGGTGTTTAAGAATTGATCGAAATGCTTCTCTTGAGTGAGTGGATGGATGGAAAGAAAAATAATTTTTTTCTCAGTGTGGCAATTTTTTTTCCACAGACATTCGATCATCATTGCCCGTGGGTCAACAACTGCGTGGGCAGGAGGAATTACAGATACTTCTTCTATTTCCTATTATCTTTGAGCTGCCATATGCTCAGTATTTTTGGACTGTGTCTGTACTTCGTGCTACAGCACAAGCAGAAGCTAGGGGAGGTCGATACAACTGTGGCGTATCCTTTCTAATAATAATCAGAATAATTAATTCATCAACAGTAAAAAACTTAAAATCGAGGTTGATTCTTTTTATTTTTGCAATTGTCTAATTATCTCGGTAACGAGCGGACTTGAGAAGAAATGTAATAGAACATTTTTTGTCGAGAATTTTGTTGGCTTCGAAAAGGTTCTCTAGCATTTTTTCGCGTGACTTCTTGTTCTCGAGATACACGCAAAAATAGAGAGAGGAGTTTAGCCTGTTTTTGTGGTATTTGTTATTCCTTAATTGAGATTTAAATGACAGGATGGTGCTGATGGGAGTGGTTACACTGCTGTTCTTTCCCATTTGTGGATTAACAGGTTTTCATGTGGTGCTTATATTTAGAGGTAGAACTACAAATGAACAGGTCACGGGTAAATTCAATGGTGGATACAATCCATTCTCACGTGGGTGCGTTCGTAATTGCTGTTACACACACTTTGGACCACGATACCCTAGGTAATGATCAGGTTCAATCATTTTGTCACTCCTTCTCTGAGATTTCCCAAATGTACAAAGTATCTTGGCACATTTTTAAAGCATCTAAGAGAAGATTAGCCCTGAAAGCCAATTTTTTCTGGATAATCAATAATAATAATTTCTTAAGAATATACCAATGAAATTTTCTTTTCTGGCTTCAATAGGCGCTCAATATGAGCTTTGTTTTTATCATATTGTTTGTTTCAGTTTAATGAAGCCTGAAAAATACTTGGGGAAGCGTCGTGGAGCCTGTGCATCCGAGATATCCCCGACAGACAGCGAGAACCAGGTAAAAACCTACATGGATAGCAGCAATGGTGTTAGAAATGCCAGTTCAAATGCTTATAATAAGGTAAGACGCTAGCGAAACTCACAGCAAAATACTTAACTTCTTTTTCTGTCCCTTTATTTTTCCTTTTTTTTTGTGAGAAAATTTTATCACTAACGATTTACGAAACTGGACGTCAACGATACAACGTGTTAATAAACATTCCAGAAGAATTGCACAGGCAATTATATTAGAATAGGCTGCTTTGTGTGCTCCAGTGGCTGATGATGTTGAACAAGTAGTTTATTATCGTTCGTTTATCATCGCTTAATGAATGAGAAGATGATCTGTCTTCATTTCTTACATTGATTAAATGCAATTTACTGAGATAAATAATGAGATTATTTAGCTCAAGCGACACTTTATGATAATTATCTTCTCATTTTTATTCATTGTTTCATAAAGAAAATTGGAATAAGAAGATGACATCACAAAAATTGAGAGAAAATTATTGAATTCCTTGTAAATAAATTGTTTTTCTCATTCGGAAAATTAGAAAGAACGGTTTTAGGCGGAAATTGTTAATGACTAATCTTCTTGTTTCGATGAATTTTCATTCATATTTCCTGCAATTTTCACGAATAAATTTTGTATCTATTTATTTTGGCTTTGTATGCAGTTCACCACGACATCAAGTGACGATAGTACCTCCCTGAGTTGACATGAATCGATCCCATTAGCAAATTAAATGAATAGACCCCATTATCACTGATTGAGCAAAAGTAAAAAAAAAATTATTTCATATATTATTTTCTCTTTGAGCATTTGCGACAGTGTTGAGAGATTGGGGAGTGATTAACTGTGATTATTTTGACAGTTATCACCCAGAAGGGACGGCTCGGACACTGACATGGAGCCAACAGCCTCACAGTCAGCTGATTGCGAGCCAACTCCACCATTACAGAGACACGGATCAAAGAGTAATTTTTTCCTGCCACCGGTTGAGACCACTGACTCACCGAGACACCCATTACCACAGAATCATCATCCCATTCATTACCCCAGGGGAAGTCCTCATCCCAGGCCAAGGTATTTTATTTTTTCTATTTTTGCAAAATTTGTCAAAATTTTCATTGACGATAAATTCTTCCAGCGGTCTTTCGCGAATAACTCGGGAAGTGCGAATGACAAAGAAAAAAGTGTTAAGATCAATTTTGTGGGGAATTTTATGCGCTACGAAAAAGTTTCTCAACTTTTTTCCATAGAACCTGTAGTTTTCAAGATATGTCTCGGGTGGCTCGACAATTTTTAAGCTGGGAGTTACGGAGCAGTTTTGAATTTACCTTACGTTCTTTCGCGAATAACTCGGTGGCGAGGGGGATCGGGGAGAAAGTCATAATATCAATTTTGTGGAGAATTTTCGGAGCTACAAAAAAGTCATTCAACATTTTTCAATAAAATCTGTGGTTTTTGAGATATTCACAAGTTTCCCTGGTTGGAGGTATTGACGATTTTTTGGTTTTCTCAGGGGGATGAACGGCTCTCGGAGTCATACCCCTGATGTTCTGTCACCGGAGGGTGCAGGAGGATCGTGCGGTCTTCAGAGAGGTCAGGGACAGGTTGGAGGTGGTGCTAGTCCAACGATGCAGCAACGGATAAAAGCTATCGGTGTGCCAACACCTCTTGCCATTTCCAGTAATATTCGCAGGTAAATCATTATAATCTTGTGATTCAATATTACCATGTCACTGGGTTTCAGCGTCGTTGAGAGGAGGGTCGAGGAGCAATTATCGATATGCACATCATTCTTTTTAGAGATACATATTCTTTTGTTCATTATCGGTGGCATGATTGCTAATACACCTGGAATTATTTTTATCATTTCTCCTGGTTCAATGGAATTTTCTCAAAAACCCGAGAGACAATCCGAAACATCCACTAGTGACTCTTGTAGGAAAAGTCGTCGCCTACAAATATTTTCTTATCAGATTACTCCGTAAAACAACGTATTGTTGATATAAATTCACTTTTCCGCCGCTAAAATTAATTGAGCATCTTGTAATTATTGAAACCTTCTAAATGTCGTGGCATTAAGTATAAAAATCTTGAGATAAATAAAAACGGGGGGGAAATTCCATCGAGCATTATAAAAAATCTCATTTTTAATTTTCTCACACGTCCAAGGGCTAAATCCATAATTACCATCATCATTATTCACCTAAAAATAGACAAGCAGAGAGTGTGAAGAGTTCATAGTGACGTCACTAGTCTGCACGTAAAGATAAATTGTTTTTACCATGAAAAAAAAAAGAATATAAATAAATGAAAAACAGTGGTATATCGATAAGTTTGTGTCCCACTGCAGGGGGTGGTAACTGACAAGGAGCTGCTCTCTGCCAACATGTTGCAACCAACTGCAGGTAAACACGAACTTCATCCTACGAAGGACCGTACCGTAGTGTTTTTTAAAAAAAATTCTGCTTTGTTGCATAAACAGAAATTCATTGAAATGGAAGAGAAAAAAAAAATATTGTTACTGAAATTTTATTCTAGGTTCTGCTGATTTACTTTTACTTTATTTTTTCGTTAAGTTTCTTCGATAATTAGATGGCTAATGCTGTTCGATCAAAGTGTTTTTTATAGGAATGAATATTTATTAATATTTATTCAGTGAAAGCGCGCTGGCTATCCTGTATATGTTGATGCCAATATTTTTTAGCCGTATTATGGACAGTGTATGGCTATGAATTTTTGAAATGCTCAATTTTATCGCAATTTATTTGTTTAATTTTACAGTTTTTTTTTTCGTTGGTGTTTAGTAGGTCAATTTATTAGTAGAATTATTTACATTGTTACTGTTAATTAGGTGCAATAAGTGCTTTTCGTCTGGAAGTTTTCAATCTGTTCGGTTTATTTTTTTTACCTTCGAGTGGGGGGGATTTTTTGCATTATTTGTGATGGCCGATATTTATTTAATTAATTTTATGGGGAAGTAAAAAAAATTTTGCGGCAATGAATTTATTAACTTATCACGAGATAATCAAATGACTCAATACATAATGTTTACCGCAAACGAATTAATTTAAATCAATTAAAATTTTTGCAGGGAAATAATCATTGGGCCCCATAAATTATCACGAGCCAATTAAATAAATTAACATCTAATTTTCATCATAACGTGTAATAATGACAATGAAAATTAAATGAAGAAAATATTGACAGGGGAATTATTCTAGTGTAAAAAAAATAAGAAAAAGTCCCCCATCTCTCGCCCTGGAATTACCAGGTAATTATTTCCACCCCCTGACAACGTGTTTCATCTGATTTCAGGTCAAACCCGGGGACCCCGACGCAGGTACGTCGGCCGGACTACATCGGTGTGACCGAGACACCGACGTACTACGACGTCCAGCATCACAACAATCTGCCAGTGGGTGCCAATGGTTCAGGTGTACCTGGTTACAGTCCACAGCGTCGATTTCTATCAGAGAGTGAATTAATTCGTAGCAATGATCACCACTACTCGCGCACCAACAACACAGTGGATAATATAAGAGAGCTAGCTGGATCACCACAGAGAGGTGTCTACATGTGGAAGGATCACTCACCATCGGGTTATCCAAGTGTCCAGATGCCCCATCCCACTCTCACGTCCATGCAGAGACCTCCACCCTACGATTATTACTGCTCCAATCCCACGAGTCCCACCCAGCAGCCGTACAATCCACCGAGGGGTGCATATCATCCAGCAAATCGTGGTGGTGTACCTGTTTTTCCACCACATCAGTCACCCCAGGTCAAGAGGAAGACAATGGCAACACCAACCACTCCAACGTCCAATGATGCCAGGCGCAGGCCCATGTCATTTGTCAGGGCCCTCGAGATGACTGACTCCATGGAGATGGTCGCTGTACCTGGGGACAGGAGCAATCAGAGACCCACAACTCCCACTCCTGACAGGGGCAGTGTCTACGATATGAACTATGAGATATCCGTATAGCGGTCTAGGAGGTGGAGGACTGGTGTCGCTGTGTGAGAGAGATTTTTCCAAGTTTTTTTTTTCGTTCTTCCAGGTTTTTGCAAAGGATTTCACTGAGGAGCGAGGATATTTTGATCTAGAGGGAGATTTTCGAGGGGTTCTAAAATTCATGTGAATATTCTAGGGAAGAAAATTTTGGTTGAGGAATTTTTTGAGGTTTGACAAATAAGTTTTAGAGTTGAATAGATTTTCTAGAATCAAAGACAGATAATCTCTGAAATTTAGAGCATCATTATTTCTTTGATCCCTCTGGTCGATATTCTCCTCTTGATGAAATTACGAACTTAAATGTTGAAACTGAAAAAATCATAACACATGGGACCTCTTTTTATCGCCCAGGTTAATGACTATTGACAATTACCAATTGTCATGTCTGTAGTTAGCAATATTTTTTAAATTTAGTTGATCATGATCGATAACGCATGCTACTGGCAGCCAAACAATTAATTAGACCGAGTTTGGTCGTACGATTATGGAAAATGTCCAAATACCTTAATCGTAGGTGAGGAGAGGATGTATCTAGCATCACCCGTTTTTTAGTACACGTTAAGGTCAGTTTAGATTTTTATATAGGATCACGTAAAGAGGGGACATGCTGCTTACATCGAGATATTTTTTTATTGCCAAATTATTATTTTGGGAAGTTGTAAAACGTTAATTCACGGTGACACTTGTCTTTCCAGTTTAGATTTTCGTTGTTATCTCGGTTACGAGTGCTCCCGCAGAAGAAAGTCAGAGGGATCTTAATTAGAAAAAGAAATTGTCTAGAAAAAATTCCTCTGACATTGTTCTCTAATACCAATCATTGTCCAGATAATTAGCTGATTAAGATGGAAAAAAATCAGGTTCTATTACGTTTTGCTCTTCCCTCTTAAATTATCTCACTCGCTTAATTTTTCTCGATATCTTTCCATCGAATCCTCATCGAAAGATAAAACGACTGGGATAATTTCCCAGTTTCATATTTAATTCTGTTGAATTCAGTGGCGAAGCGATAAATTTATATCAATTTTCCTGCGTTATATTGAGAAATATCTTCGAATCCGAGAGAGATAGCAAAAAATTTGAGCTTACCTTTTTTGTAGTGCTCAATGGACTCAATATAAAGGATTTTGACTAAAATTTCGATATCTGTCCTCAATACCAAGATATTTACTGAACACTGATCTGTTTTATCGTTTGGCTACTGACCTTCTATTTTGTTTTTGTTTTGATTTTTGTTTATATTCCCAAAATGATGCAATTTTTTATTTATTACTTTTCTATTTCGAAATACACATGAAGATAGTTATGCGGATGAATATTTAATCAAAGAAGAGGAACAAAATTAGAGGGAGGCAAATGAAAAACAATTTTGTGTGAGTGTGTGTGAGGGGAGATATTGTCCATTTGAAAGAAAAAAAAACATAAGCAAGCGTAAGAGTTACTTAATCGACTCGAGTCATTGTCAAGGATAGGATTAACGAGAAAAACGAATTTTTTGTGTATAAATAATTGTCAAACGTGTAGCAAACAAAATTTATAATACATATTTAACGATATTTAAACGTCAAGTTGAGGAGGTGAAGGATGGATTTATTATTTCTCTTGAATGTGTCCAATTAACAAGAATATCTCCATTGTTTCAGTCATTTTGCGTTGTGAATAGATGTTGGTGGGCTCGAAGGCGACAATTAAGTTGAAAATTAAGAGATTTTAAAACCGAAAAGAGAGAATTCAGTGAGAAAGTGAAAAAACTCGAACAGTTTTTTCAAATGTTGATTGATCTCGCAAACTATTGATTTTAGGAGAAAATACGAGAATACCCTTTTCATCCGGAATTTCATAATCTACAAAAAAGTCCTCTGGCATTTTCCTCTGAAGTCGATAGTTTTCGAGATTAATCGATCCATAATCGATTGTGAAAATGGTGAATTAAATTGTCTTTTCGGATTGATCTCTTGGAAGTCATTCCTTCGAGCTTAATTGACAAATCGACTAATCTGTTATTTTTTTAATTTTTTTGGTGAGTGCAACGAGTGCAGTGCGTGCGCCTGTTAATCTAAGAATGCGAGAGGAACTCTCCAATTATGTGAAAGTATAAAATGAAACAAAATACAGTGAATTATACCCTGTGAATGATTTTTTGTTAATAACGTGAAGAACTTGAGAACAATGGATGCTGTGTAATATATGAATTATTGGGCTGAATGTCCGTCAAGAGTTGGGTAATGCATAATTATTATTTCCCTGAGTACTCTGGATTCATTGTAAAAAGGGAGCTCACAAAAATTGTACCAAATTTGTGTTCTGTATCACAAAAATAATGTCAATAAGGTCAAGACCATTAAACCCATTTTGAAAATAATATTCTTCACTTTCATTGAGCTATCTG
>NW_011887746.1:979638-982956 GCF_000806365.1 Fopius arisanus | reverse complement strand
CATCCACAGCGAATATCAATACTTTTATGTTTTATCCTAAAGCACCTAAGCTAGCTCATGCGCGCATTACGAGTCTTTGAAGCAGATCCTGAGGGGAAATCGGTCGTCAAGTGAAGGGGAATTGAAAATATCAGTGGCTAAATCCCCAGGGAACCATGCCAAATACTTTTGCAATATTTTTTTTCAATTATCTAACAATTTCGAAAATTCATTGATAAGAATTATAATTGAAGGATTATAATTGCGATTATAATAAGTCATTGACCTCTCAATTATCAGCAACTACAAAATATTGTATCAAATTCATCTAAAAAACATCCGAAATATTCCGTCAATTGATTACTTCTTCAAATTCTCTAATTACGACGAATTATGAATTTTTTGTCATTATCAATTAATATCCGCAGCAAATAATCTCTTCATTTGCAATAACTCGATTGATAATTGAATTAATTATTGACGATTTATTTCTTCAGAGCAGTGTCGACTGTTAATTAGGTGAATAATTTAATAGAAACGACATTTTGTTGAATAATTAAATGAAAAGAATTAAATTGAGTTTAGTAATCGATTTATATTGGAAACAATTGATTTAGTGGAAAAATAGTAGAAGACTTTTTTGCAGCTGATCAAATTTCCGACAAAAAAGGTCTTTTAACATTTTTTCGTAAAATCAGTAGTTTCTTAAATTAATCGGTGTTTAACAAAACTTGATTATTCCATTTCGTTTCAGCGATTGGATGGATTCTCGGGAAAATTATTTTTTCTCGCTGTATTGAATTGGTATTAATTGAGTAATCATTAATAATTAATGCAGTATTAATTTATAGGACGAAATTCTGTTGGAATTTTCGAATTTTCCCCTCCACTTGATGACAAATTCGGAAAAATTCAATTCAGCCACTGGAAATCGTGATCCCATTCGAATCGATTCCTCAACTATTTTACACATTTATCTTTTTATGAATTTTCTCTAGACACTACATTATTGATATGAAGAAGAACTCTGGGGTCTTGAGTAAATTAATTAATAGAATCAATAATAATATTCTCATTACTTATTTATCAACGAAGTTGAGCGTCACGTTCCCGACAACTCGTTGATTTTTATTGGGATTTATGCAATAAAGGGTACTGCTAAATAATTGTTGTCACTCGAAATCACCCGAGAGATTACTCCGAATTTAATTACAACAATTACTTCCAACTTAGCCGTGAAGTGAGAAAATCAGATGGTTTCGAATTTTGTTAAGATACTAAAAATCAATTGATGGAAAAACTATCAATTTTATGAAAAAATATCAGAAGACCTTTTTTGTCGGAAATTGAATCAGCTACAAAAAAGTTCTCTTCAATTTGTACCTGAAATTAATAGTTCTCAAGTTATACCGATGATTCGACGGCGAGGTAGTAAATAGTCACAAATCGATCTCGTCGATAAAAAAATATATAATAATATCTATATAATAAATTAATAAATGAATATTTCATAAATAAATTTTGAAGTCTCATCATCTGACGTTATCACTCCCCGTATCAATCCATTGCACTTCCCCAGATATTTGCACAATTTAATATTTAAAAGATATTGAATTAACGATTAGTAAAATTCGACTGCTCTATGGAATCGAGTAAAAATTTAGTAACGACTCTAATAGAATCCGTAATCTCTCCTGCGCCCATTTAATCACAAGAACCCGCCGTAAGAGCTCTGACATTTTTCTAATTAAAAAAGTGAGAGACGTAAACTCAAGAGGGGGGGAAATAATGAATAATTCATCGGGCTAATTTCGTGTATTCATAAATTTTCTCGTGCCTCTGAAGTTTGATTTTTATTTACACTCGGTGCTCTAATGAATTTCTGACTAGGTGTCATTTACAATTAGACTGTTTAATGAAGAATTTTGATTAAAAATTTTCGATCATCGCTGGTGGCAACAATTAAATGTGTGTGAATGAGTTGCAAGACATTTTATTTTGTTCGATCAATTAATTAGATTTTTAATTTTTTTTTAATAGGTTTTTCGAGGGTTGTAGTAATCAAGGGTAATTAAAAATCGATGGGGTAACGTAAATTTTGACCGATATAATTGTCATTCGTTGGTGTCAATAGATATCGCCTGAAGCCATGCCGACAATCATTCTTGATTGATTGCTCGTAACGGGTTCCTGAGCCTCTTCTTTGGGCCGTTAACGACCGAGTCGACGAGTCGGAGGTGTCGTCGGACGAGGTCCCATCTGCGGAATTCTCCCTGAAAAATTATTACCAATTAAACCAACAAATTCTTCAATTGCAAACGAACAATTATGAGATAATCCAGTAGTGATGGTAGATTTTTTTTCTAATTACGTCATTATCTCGCTTACTACCGATCCCAGAGGAAAATGTCATGAGACTTTTTTGTAGCTGAGGAAATCCTCCATAAAAAGTTCTTATAATATTTTTTTATAGCATTGCCCCTTCAAGACATAACTAATGAACTAAATGTCGCAGATTTTTTTTCCAATTTTTCCAGGGAAATCGCGTCGTTCGGGTATCGTTAATTATCTTTTCAATGACCGGTTTTAGAGGAAAATGGTATAGGACTTTTTTGTAGCTGGGGTAATTTTCCGTAAAAAAGCCTTATGGTATTTTCTTCTAGTACCATTCGTTAGTGGGATAATTGATAGAATTGACGGGGGAAGAAATTTACGGCTTCACTACTGAATTAGTTCCTCGAAATCGTCTTTACGAGTTCCACCAACTATTGATTAAACGATAAATTCCATTAACCATCGATATTGTCGGCTGTCAGATGTAACTACTGATTGTTCAACAATCGAGACAAAGAGGAGCTAATCTCATTAGCCGTCTTCTTCGACTAATTTCTAGGATTAATCAAAGAAGGATTCCATGCAGTTCTGGTTGAGATTCATATTTGGCTGTGAAACGGCTGCAAAGACGGGGCACAGATAATAGAGATTTAATGATTAGACAACCTGAGACCAACTTACTTACCCCTCAGTATTAATTTAAAAAGATCCAATTAATTAGGATTATTAATTGATTAGGACAATTCAATTAATTGATTACCACCCCGGACTGAAAATCCTCATAGACTGTCCTGAATAACTCTTAAATTATCTCAACCCCGCGTCCTCGCAGAAAAAAAAGGTATGAACAATTTTTATAGAAAATTTTCATTCCAACAAAAGAGTTTTTATCACATTTTCTCCTAAAACCACTAGGTTCCGAGAAAAATCGAAAAATAGCCAAATAAAAGAAAAATCGAGTTGAAGAGAAATCACTCAGAAGGAAATTGCCCCGAAGAATTTTCT
>NW_011887746.1:975580-979368 GCF_000806365.1 Fopius arisanus | reverse complement strand
TGACCGTGATCCGGTGGACAAATAGGCTCTTATTAAAATGATAACCAGTGATAATGTTTTGCTTCTACTGGAAGTGGGAGAGGTTGAAGACATCGAAAAAACATTGCACGAACTTCATTAATAAAGGATTAAATTGCCAGATCCTCGGGACAGAATATTCCTGATTTGTCATTAATCACACGGAGAGAAAAATTCAATAAAAATTACAAAAATAATGAAAAATAAAAAACCAGAAAAACCATAAAAAAAAGAGATTTACCCGAAAACTTCATTAACACTGGAATAATTCCCAAGAATTTCCCTACTATGTTAGCATTCTCAAAAATTTCCAGTTTTTCTACTTAAAATTTCAAATATAATTTTCCATCAAATTTTTGTTTAATTGACAAAACGCAATAAAACATTTATTTTCCGTCAAGTTATTGGGATTCAAATTTTCAAATTATTAAAAAAGAAAAAAACGTTCAAAGAAAAAAGAAATCAATTTTTTTTAAGTGCCGAAGAAGCGATTGCGATTTTTAGATGAAAAAAAATTGAAAAAGAAAAAGGAAAAAAATTGCAGTTCACGGGGTAATTGATGGGTAATTTTCGGTGATTATTTCTTTCCGTGGATTTTGTGGTGATTGGACAAGCCTACTGGTCTGACCTGCCGACCAGATATCTCGGGGAACGCGAGAATCGTGCTGCCCTGAAGGATGGTAGCCAACCGAGGCGTGCCAGAGCCCCGATATGTCTCTTACTTGGTTGATAAGGCCCGTGATAACCCACTGGCACTGTATAATCGTCCTGCCAATCGTCCCAGCCACCTGCTCCTAACATCCATTTTTTTTTAAACAATTTTCCGTTGCCCATTACTCCATCAATCAATCATCTCCCTCAATTTTAACTTTATCATCGCATTAACCGGAATAACATGATTAATCAGTCATTATCTCGAGAACTACCGCCTCCCGGAGAAAGTACCAAAGGAACTTTTTGGAGTTTGAGAAATCCTCTACAAAATTGGTTTTCTAACATTTTCTCGTAAAATAAGTCGTTGTCAAGATAATTGCGATTCAATTGTAGACAAGTGAAGTCAGTTTTCAGTGTAAGGTTTAGAGGTCGGGGGTGGAAATTACTCCGGTAGTAAGGGGTTTTAGAAAAAAAGTGCAAAAGAATTTTTTGTAGCTTAGAAATTTTCACGACTAATTGGTTATTGAGATTTTTTTCTGAAATCACTCATTGTCGAAATAAATCGGATAATTGAGGGATTTTAAAAGTAGTTCATGCTTTGGGAAGTTTATTCATTGATTTTTCTCCTTAATTATTCATTTCGGACGATTATTTACCGTTCTTCCCCTGCAAAAAGTCCTCTGACCTCTCTCTCTCTCTCTAATATTATTTCATAATAATAATAATCATCGTAATAAAATTATCCAAAGAAATAAATCACAAAAAAACTAATTTAGTGATCCATTTTGAACAATTTTTTCCTTTTTTAAGTTTTAAAAAATTGAATAGAATAATTTGTTGTCTTCCCCGAGTTTTATGAAAAATTCAATTTAACACCTCAATTCCGTCTCTTAAACTTCAATTCTCAAATAAATCCTAGAGTTCGCAAGTTCCTGTAGAAAAATCGTAATCGTAATTCAGTCGTAATCAATTCACGAAGATTCAACGAGTGATTGTAAAAAAAAAGAGAAAAATGGAAAATAGTATTTGCAAGAGACTCACCCATGAATCTCTTAGCAGCCTGGGGGAAGCCGTTGGCAATGGCCTCGATGATGTCCTCGTAATCGATAACATTAGAATTCTGCATAACAGGAAGTGGATATTCATCAGAGTAATCAGCCTGCCTCTTAGTCCTGGCCTTGACATCATCAAGCTGTCGTTCAAATGAGTTGGATCGATTGTCCTCTTCATTTTCATCGGGTGATCTGCCGTGCCTGGTCTGGGGAAGGCTCCAGTCCCTGGCCAATGTCCCCACGTTCCTCTTTGGAAAAGGGAAATCTCCATTTTTAGCTAGACTAGCTATTCCCCGTTTGCCATAAGGAGGAAGCGCAGAGTCCCTGGCCAAGGAACCGACGTTCCTTTTTCCGGTGGCGACGGGGATGACGAACAGCCTGCCAAGGGTGTAAGAAGGTCGCCTCTTTCCGGAGGGCAATTGTCTGTCACGGGCGAGAGTTCCAACGTTCCTCTTGCCAGTTGGAAGACCAAATTCTCGAGCCATCGACGCTATATTCCGACGTCCAGGAAGCGCTGATTCACGAGCAAGTGCTGCCAGATTCCTCTTACCCCAGTGACTGAAGAAATCCTCCGACTCCGTGTCCAGAGCACTCGGTATACCGTATGACATCATCTCCGTTGGCTTCTCCTCCGAGGACTCCCCACCGTACAGCTTCAACAGCTCTTCTGGTGTCATACTGTGGATGTACGTTATTATCTCAGTTATTAATGGATTTAGAAGAAACTTTATGGGAACTTTTTTATTGGCGGGAAAATTTCCCATAGAAAATTTCTTATCACTTTTTCTTCTCAAATCACTCTTTATCGAGATAATTCACAAAAAAAAAACATTTTTCATTGTGTCGAGGTATATCCGTGGCGAGGAGGATAATTAGAAACTATTAATTATCTCGATAATGAGTAGCTTTAGGGCGATTTGTGAAAAATACTTTTTTTTAGCGAACGAAATTTCCTATAAACATTACTTATGATATTTTCTTCTAAAACCTCTGCTCTTCCCGATAAATCCGAATTGAGTGACGAGTCCGTTATTTTTGTATAGGTTTGGAGTAGTTTTGGGAATCGCGGGGGTGAAATTTAATTACCGGAAGATAATCGAGTCAATGGGGGCGGTAAGTGCCCCTTTCACGGACGTAATTCTTCAGAGCCTCGGAAAATTGAATATTTTCCGTGAGAGGGGAATGTCAAGGTTGAATGGTAAAACGAGAGGATGAAAAAAAAAATCATTATTCAATTCAATAATCAGTCGACTGACCATTAAATTGTCAAATCGTTAATCAATAATCAACTAATTAGACCTAATTACCTCGCCTCACTGCGTTTTTCGTCGTCTTCCTGGCCGTCCTGGGCCCTCTCCTGGATGGAAACAGGCAGATCTCCATTTTTGGCGAGTGTCGCGAGACTCCTCTTCTGGGAATCGAAAATCCCGGACTCGTCGATCCTCTCTGGCTCCACCATCATCTTTTGGACTCTCTCAATGGCATTAAGATGTGCCCGCATAGTCGGATCATTGAATATCTCGTAGTAGACGTACGCGGGGAGGCAGATCCTCCCGTCGTCGCCTTCCTCGCGACTGGTGGTACTCAGGCCCTTGAGATGGACAAAATCGTTTCTCGCGTCTTGAATTATCCGCGCGGTTCGTGAATACGCGGCAAGATTCGAACTCACTTCCGGTAGACGAAGAAATGCGTAAAACGTCTTCCGGGGGAGGCACCGGGTCGACACCTCGTCCTCTTGGCATGTCACCTTTTAGGATATTTGGAAATTCATTTGTCAATTAATGTCTTCTGAATCATTACAATAATCAATAATATATTAACATACATTAATTCATTCATTGAATGATAATTTAATAATAATCAAGTGAATAATTATTAATTACTAAATCAATTAATTTAGATATTAATGGAGAATATATCCTCAGGCACGTCACCTTTTTGCAATGTTTTTTAACATGTAATTGGTGAGAAATTACTAATTAGACAATTTGTTGATTAACATCAGGAGAAATGTGGGAATTAATTTATGTTTTATTCAAGCCGGCAGGGATAATTAATTAATTA
>NW_011887746.1:971666-973975 GCF_000806365.1 Fopius arisanus | reverse complement strand
GAAGCGGCAACTTGCCGCGGTATCGGATAAATCATTTTTCGTCCTTCGACTTTCATTAATTGATTTTTCGAAATTCAAATCCACGGAAAATGACAGCGAATCAAAGGAAACCGTGAGGGGAATTCTCCCGACGATCACACAGTGACCTGTGTACATCGTAATTCAATACACAGGTGGCCAACAACTTCATTAAATCAGCGTCATGCTCTGTACACGCGCTACATGATCATCAGTGACGTACACGAAGAGAAATTTTCAAAAAGATTCCAAAAAATTATGGAACTCCCAATAACCGACAATTACACCACATTTTTATTATCTATTTCCCTAAGCCCCTTTTTTTTCGATAATCATTGGAAAATAATTTATTAATTCATAACTTATTGGAATTGTTATTCAATGTATGACTCCATTAATTGGGATGCAGAAAGAATACACGAAGAGAAATTTTCAAAAAGATTCCAAAAAATTGTGGAACTCCCAATAACCGACAATTAGGTGCTCCCGAAAATTCAAAAAATAAAATCATCCCAAATCGCAATTAACGCGAAAACTAATATAATAATATAAAAGATAAAAATTTCGTGAAGTTTTCCACTTTTCCCATTTTTTTTATTAAACAATTGCATGAGCGGTGCCGGATGTTGGCTATTTCCAGTTTTTTTCTCATCTTTATCTCCGGAATTAGAGCGGGTTAAAAATTCAAGTTAAAAATTCAGTGTGTTCTCTTGATTTCATTTGGGACCATGGAAAGGCATTAATTCCCTCCATTAGCTATCGAAGGACGCACTCTCCCCGGATTTTACGGCAATGGAGCTCTAATGAAGGAAATCCTAGGGATTTACAACGGAATATTAATTCCGTGGGGGTGAGAATTTACCGGCGCCGTCCGATTCTCTATGTCCAAAAATTACCCTGAAAAACCGCAATCCCATCGTCAACACCTGAATTTTCACCATTTTCCCTGAAATTACCGATTTTCATTCGGTACACAGAAAGAAAAATACTCGAAAAATTACGGAATTTTCATTTCAAATACTGTGAAAATTCCGTAAAAATTTTTGTAACTAGCAGGAATTTTTACGAAACTTTCAAGACAATTTTACGGTACCTCCAGTATTTTTTCCCGAAAAGCAAGGTCACCCCAGGAATACATCAAAGTTCTGTAATTTTTTGGGTATTTTTAGTTTTAGTTTTCTTTTTCTGTACCTCCCCTTTTTTTCTGTTTTAGCCATTATTTTATTTTATTTATTTATCGCCATGTATAGCCCACTCGATCTTTTACATTTTTTGCGGGAACATGGGCAGACTTCCTCGCCAATCGTATGGCATTTACCCCAAGAGCTGTACCATTCCGAAATTCCCCTGCCCCAGGTTCTGCTTTAGCAATTATTACGCAAATATGTTACTTTACCACGGTAATGCAATTTTTCAAAATAAATAATTGAATTAATTCCCTGAATTTAGTCAATTTAGAAATTTTTACCAATAATTCTAGTTTTTCAAAAATAATCGAAAATAAAGAAAAATGTTCCGGCCAATATTTTATTGGATATTATGTAATTTCTACTCCAATTGAAAAATAAATAAATAAGAATAGCAAATGGCCAGGGTAAATAAATAAAAATAGATAAATTGAATAAATTAATAATATACAGAAATAGTTGTCTTCGCGGTGAAAAATAGAATCCCCTAGTTCCCTAGATATAGGGATTTAACCGCAACCAATAATTGCTTTAGCAATTATTATGCAAATATGTTACTTTACCACCGTGATGCCATTTTTAAAAATAAATAATCGAAGGAATTTATTGGAAATTAAATAAATTCGAAATTAATTGAATTAATTAATTTAAAATTAATTAATGGAACGATTATCTCGGTTCCTATTGGTCCTCAGCATATATTGGCAAAGTGGACGAAATTTCACCCCCTCCCTCTTTAAAAATCCCCTGAGATAGGGATGGCTCTCACAAATGCAACCCCTTCTTCCCCCTATCTAGTATTTTCTTCTCTATTTCAGCCATTATCAATATTAATTCATATGAAAATTATTTAGCGAATGTTTTTATTGCGGTGTGAGATTTCCAGGAAAATGCCGAGTTGATATTGCGAAGAATTCCGCGAATTCCTCGCTATTTCACAGACGATGGGGTTTGAAATTCCTCGGCATGTCCCGGAGGGTATCAACGTCCAACAATTCTTTTTCGGATAATCCGGGGAGAATAAAATGCTCTGTGGGATCGGTATGCATAGGTTGACTCATAGGCGTAGATTTTATAATGTTTAGGAAATATCGAATTTCATGG
>NW_011887746.1:946759-970946 GCF_000806365.1 Fopius arisanus | reverse complement strand
CAACAAATTTAATTAAATAACCAATCAATATTCTCGAATTGTTAATTAACTCATGACAATGTTCAACACAGATTATTGAATGAACATTTCTGATTCTTGATTGAACAATTGCATTTCAGATTTTAAAAAATCATTGAAATTGAAAAAAAGGAAAATGAGAAAAAATGTGAAAAATGTAAGAAATGGGAAAAATCATTGAATATGAAATGAAAAATGAGGGTGAAAGTACCGACTGTTATCTCGAGTTCCGCGATATTCGCGTAAAAAATTTAATTGAAGAATCGATTATCGACTGATGTTTTCGATAGATGCGGCATAGAGAAATCTCACATGTGGAAAAGTTAAATTTCCTGTCCCTTCCATCCCAGTAATGCAATACAAACTGCCCGCAGCTCCTATAAACTCAACAATTAAAAGCAACAACTGTTGAATAAAGCGCGTGGAAACTCCAGAGAGTTTTCCCACATTTTGCTAAAGTCCCCCAGGGGAGGAAAATTATTTTAGTCGCGACGGGATATTTTCGATGGACAGTCCTATTGAGGCAGAATCTCTCGTTTTATTTTAGGACCGGTATGTATTCCAGAGATAATTGTCTCAGGTTTGCGATCTGTTTGAGGATTTGTGAGTGACTTTTCCGGGCTTTTCATTAATCATTGGCGCAGGTGGTTGTGTCTTTTCGGAATTTCCACCGATGGAAATTCAGAGGATTAAGAGGATTCGAGATTTGTGGGCGGTTTGTACGCCAGAGGGATGAACTTCAGTTCACGGAAATTGTCTTCGATAATTACTCCATTTTAATTGCAAAAATCTCGTCTCAATTACAAGAAAATACCTTTAAAATAATTATCATCATTGAATTTTTCCATTTTCTCTTGAATAATTTAACAGTTAATTACTATTGAATTATCATATTATTCTTGTATTAATTAATTAATTATAATTGTATTATTATGAATGCATGATCTTTTAATGAACATATTGTAATTATATTCTAAAATTAATAAAATTGATTATCATTATTATTGAATTATTATGATATTGAAATTACGTTCAATATTAGAATAATTATTAAATTTATCCCGAATGGTAAATTTCAACTGAATACCGATAAATTATCATAATTTTCTTAATCTTTTATTTTAAAACCATCTAGGTTTTTTCACTAGATTCATCACTAGATTATTTACTTAAAAATGATTCCGCCAGAAAATTTAAATAGCGTGGGGGTGGAAAATGGATTTATTCCTCTGTTTATTGTTTTACCCTAATTAACATCCGGAAATGACGAGGAATTTTTACAGTGGAAATGTCACGGTTAATGGGTCGACTTAGATTTTGGAGTGTGAACGATTCCTCTCGGAGGAAATTACTGATCCCTGATAACGAGAATGACGACACAAACCCCTAGGATCTTGAAAGGACTCAACGTCGAAGACGTCGAGCACTCGAATACGTCACAGGGATAAAAAGAAAATTGGAGAAGATGAAAAGTCTCCAGTGGTGATGTGTGGGCAATAAAGGGAAATTCTCGGGGGAACAATGGGAACTGTTTATCTAGGTACCTCCTAATGTACCTCATCAGAGGCATCAACTGTCTAGGGATGGCCTTTTGTTCTATCGTAGGGACATTTGCTATTATAGACACTTTATGTCGATCCAGAGTAAATCGAGAGACAATGTTAATGTTTATCTTCTGGTATCGATTCACGCGGGTATGGGACACATTTTATTTTCACTCGATCATGAAAATTGTTTTAGTTTATTTCAAATTCAAAATCTATTTAATCAAATAAATATATCATTTGTAGATTTTGATTTGATGTTTTATTATCGAGTCACTTCTTTACGCGACGCTTTTTATTTTCACTCGATTATGAAAATTATATTCAATTTCTAATTGAAAATCTATAAATTTATATGGAATTTTCATTTAATTTTCTCTCAATTAGTGGAAAATTAACGGAGAAAATGCGGTGTTCAAATATTTGGATTGGTACATTAAGAAAGTTATTTATTTTTAAATAACAAAAAGAAAATGAATTTCATTTGAACTTTTGAAAATCGAAAGAGAAATGCAAAATGTCATTTTATTCTTAACGAAATTGTTGTCCATTGAAATAATTTTATATTTTCAGTGAATCATTAATTGAATGATTTCTTCATTATTAAATAAATAATGAATTCTGAGTTATTCATGACAATTGACCCTGAAATTTTATTTAAACCGAACGAAAGTGTCATTTTCAAAAAGGAAAATTAAACAATCGATTGATTAATTAAAACTGAAAAAAATAAATTGCGAACGAAAAGAGGATTATACTGAAGGACAATTCACGGTGAATTATTCAGGAATTGTTGTATAAATATTTATCCATCGAAAAATCTCGGTGTGAGTTTTCCGAAGGATTTCAATGTGTTCTTGAGGAAGGGGAGGATGGGGTGAGGAATTCAAGAGAAATTCTCTAGAGGAATCGATTATTTTGGTTTATCTCGTTGGAAGTTGATGGCCAATAGTGAGAGAGGGATCGAGTGAAGAATTAATTAAATTCCTGGGAGTTGCAAAGTATTGAGGGGATAGTTTATAGCCATGAAATACTCTGTCTTAGAGAGAAAGCTATGGGGAAGATTTTATTCCTCGGAGAGCAGCAGATGCTTTGGTATTCGGTCTGAAAGACAGGCAACAGGTTTCAGGGAAAAAGTTTTTCGTGTCGATATTAAAAGCCCTATTCAACTGGTTGTCCCTTAAAAGTAGCCAAGTCTTAATTAAAAAGTATATTTATGAAGATCCCCGAGGGATCAATTACCCAGAAACCACACCGAGACTTTCAATAGCCTCAGCTATTTTTTTCTACATTTTTATTATCTATTTCCCTAAGCCCCTATTTTTTTTTCGATAATCATTGGAAAATAATTTATTAATTCATAACTTATTGGAATTGTTATTCAATGTATGACTCCATTAATTGGGATGCAGAAAGAATAACAGAGAAAATAATTAATAAATAACAAGAATTTTATAATTGAAAAGCGGATGTATGAAAAATTATTTCCATATTTTAATTAAATCGGTATGTGGAAAATAAAAAATTAACACATAAAAATATTGTGTAATTAAGAAATGGAAAAATTGTGCAATTGAAAATCCTCAGTGAAAATCTAAAATTGTATTTTTAATAAATTGGTTTACAATTAGAAGAATAGATATCGATTTTTGTTGATTAATTATTCTACTCATCTCGAAAATCGATGCCCGAAAGAAAAATCTCAGTAAAACCCCCAATTTCCTCCAATTTCCCATTTTTTTTTAATTTGCAAAATACAAAGTCGATCTCCCATTACAGTAATAACTTCCACAATTACTCTTCTAATTAAAAAATCAAAATCAGACTAAAAAATAAAATCGAAATGAATTTTTCCCAAGAATCTCTCCATCTTTTCTCCAAGAAAAGAGAGATTCTTGGGAAAAATCCATTTTGATTGTATTTTTCAGTCTGATTTTGATTTTTCATCCCAAAAATAAATGGACGAAGGAAAAATCCGACAAAAAATCCGAACGTCGCATTTTTTAAATTTCCAAAAAGAAAAATGCCATTACAGTAACGACTCCCACAATTACTCTCCCAATTAAAAAATCCGAATGAAAATGAAAATCGAATCAAAAGAGATTTCCTCCAATTAGTCCCGTGTAAAAGATTAGCAGAAATAAAAATCGGTCTCCCATCACAGTAACGAGTCCCACAATAACTATTCCAATAAAAAAATCTAAAAAATCTAAAAATCACTGGAATAGTAAAAAATGATGAATCACTCACCACAGGTATCTGCAGATGATCTCCAACAAGTGCAAGAACCACCAGTAGAAGACAACAGTTTCTTCCTTTATAATGCTCCATGTCTGGAAGCGCTGGTTGAGAAGAAAAATTATTCAAAACGGTAAATGGACTGGTAAATTCTAAAATGACTGGTTTGTTGGAAAATTCGAGACGAAAATCCACGGATTTTCCGTACGTGAGTAGCGGTTTGGGTGGCGTTTAACTCGCTTATATAGTCCGCGGGTCTCATATAACTTGAGAATTGCGCAGGCGTTTTTACGTTTTAGTGAGAAATTTGTACGTGTGTGATATCAGGATGATACCGCACTATCATAGAAATGAGGGATTGAGTATACAAACCCCCTATCCACCCCCTCACGGTTGTGTATTTTCCCCCGTTACCACCAGAATTTTGAGAGGATGAATAAGGCGAGAGATTTATTGCATTTTTTTTTCCATTTTTTGTGCATTTTTTTTTCTGGATTTTTCCTGGTTTATTGCTCAAAATGAAAAACCTCGACTTTTTCGCATATTCTATTTTTTATTTTGTTTTTCGTTTGGAAAAATAAACCCCCTCGATAGGGGAGGTAGGGGGGAGGGAAGAGGCTCCACTAAAAATTCAATTTTTTCACGTTTAATGCCAATTGTTTATTTAATTATATTTATATGGTATAATGTTATGTTACTTTTTGCTCTATTTATTCTATCTTTATTATATTTTTTGTATTCTTTGTTATTTAGGATAGTTTAATATTGATTTGTCAGTGTTATTTTTCAATTTCGCGTTTTTGTTTTTCAATCCTGGGGGCATCTGCACTGGAAAACTGAATTAATTTTTCTATAAACAACGATTCACGTTCAATTTTTCATAACTCTACATAAAATAAAATAAACCCCGATTATTTTGTATTTATAATTACTTTTCAGTTTTTCCTTCAATTTCTCTCAGATGCCACCGAAAACGTAAATCATAAAAAATCCTATTTGTTTTCCATTAATTCAAATCTAGAGAATTAATTTCTCTTCTAAAAAAATAAAAATGACAATTTGTAATAGTCCCGCAAAAAAATTAACCCTCCCTTTTTTTTAACGTTTGGTAAATTTAGAAATTCTTTTTTTATTGAAAAATTGAGTAATCGTTTGGTGGAATAAATTGTTGTATTAACCAACAATTTTACATTTAATTTTGAACAAGATGTGCGAGTTTGAATGGAAAAATTATAACGGGGGCAATAAATTAGGAATAATTCTAAAAATATCCAGAATAAATGATTGCAACTCAAGTATCTGCTCCCAAGGGTCGCAATGAGAAGAAATTAATCGCGGGGATGACGCAGAAGGAGTCGTATTCCGACACTGAGTTCTTTCGGGAATACGGGAATACGTTGCAAGTGTAATTGATCAGGTACAGGATGTGTTCCTGAGTGATCGAGGAACTGGGATCTCCCAGAAAAATGATACCGGTATCAGAATTTCGATATCGATGGAAATATTCACTCTCTAAAAATAACTTCGCACCCTCCACCCCATAACTCATTAAATTCCCCTTCCACCCCTTTAAAAGAACCAAAAACCCCTCAATTTCTCTACGTCATGAATAATTAATAAATTAAAAACCTCATTTATTTGTTCAAAAAATATTTCAAGTAATTATACCCATTCTTATTTCTTCAATTACTCATTAAAAAAATCTAAAAAACTATTTCAACCGATTTTTCACTTGAAGATCGATTCCTCTGCAATGGATAAATGAATTCTTCAAGTTTAAATCAATTAAATAATCACATTTAAAAAATATTGCAAGTAATTGACAATTCTGATTTCTTCAATTAGTCATTAAAAAATAAAAAAAAATTATTTCAACCGATTTGTCAGGTGGAATATGGATTCTCTAAAATAGATAATTTAATTCTTCAAGTTTAAATCAATTAAACAATTACATTTAAAAAATATTGCAAGTAATTGACAATTCTGATTTCTTCAATTACTCATTAAAAAATTCTAAAAAACGATTTCATGTAATTTTCCCTTTGAATGGCGATTTAAAAAGAAAAGGAGTTCCCCGAATTTAAATAGGGGAGATTCATGCAAAACGGGCATCGTGAAATTTTTATAGTTCTCCCGATTTTTTAATTTTTTCATTTCCAGATTTTATTTCCGTGGATCAAACAGGGAAATTTAAAAAAAACATTAAACAGGGAATTAAACGCTTACATGAATAATGGAGTACTATAGGACATAGATGTGGCTATATAAATCGCGCTTGGATAAATAAAAATCGAGCCACCACAGTTCCAATTTTTCAATTGAGAAATATATGTATGCACAATTACGAAATCTAATGAATATTCAAATGAATTTGGAGGGTGTCCATTTTGCCCCGACCCGTCCTACAAAATATTTTCATCGAAATTTTTTGTCCCTTCATGTGGTCATATTCCGAACGATTTAAAAATGCTGAAGCATATTTTCTCAAGAAAAATTGTTTTTTTTTTCTCAGGGTATCCGTTTTGCCACCGTCTAAATCCGTCCCCTAAATTAAACATCTAAAACTAGATGTTTCTCCTTAAATAATTGTTCACACAAAAAAACAACGTTTTCTAAATAAAAAATTTGAATTAAATTGGAATGGCGCATCACAATTTTCCAGAATCAAAACTCATCATTAAAAAATCTCCAAAATCGATCCCAACGGATTTCTTCTTCAATATCAATACCTTCCCCTCATAAATGACTTTTTCCAAGAAGCTGAGGATATTCCCTGAATTCAAAATAATTTAAAAAATCACTTGTAGCGCTGTGACGACATCCCCAGCGTCTGCGCAGTCCTGAGGATTTTTCCTACCCTCTCTGGAAGCCCAGGTCTCCCCTAGCCACGAAAATAACCCGAAACTCCATCCCCAAAAGCCATCCGAATTTCCTCCGATCATCCCCTCACACGTCCAGAGGATTATTCACGGTGATGGAGTTCAAGTGCGCAGTGATTACATGGTAATTGTCAATAAAATTGTTCCTCTGGAAATGCACAGGCGTGACAGACACGAGTGATGTACCCACCTGTGACGAAACTCAAAATCAATTCCTGGATTTTTCGTGACAGTACGTGGAAATTATTTGTCACTTCATGAGGACAAAATGCTCACCGAGATGGTCAGACTCTCCTATCAACATCGAGCATTTTACTGCTACATTATCCTCACCATTTGGATATTTCTCCTCGTTGCTGGTAATTATTATTCATTACCACCCCCGTATAATAATAATCCCCGTATTTGTTTATTATCTCACACTGGGTTTTATCCTATGTTCATTGTTATTATTCCCCAGGATATATCAGGATAAATATTCAAATAATTTTATCATTTTTCTAACCAGTTTTCAAATGATTATTTGTTATTTTTGTTTTTAATTTTTTGTATTTGAAGTTTACTGTTGAATTCACTGCATAAATAATTGTTTCAACTCCTGGGAGATTTATTTTTATTGATCTGTAATTAGTTTCTGAATAATCCTGAATATTGATGATTGTATGATTTTATTATTTTGTGATTCTTTCTGCAGAACTGAATTTTTAAATAATGTTTGTCGAATTTTGGGGTATTAATCTCTGGAAATGCCTCGATGTTCTAGGTATGTACAAGTACATAGGAACGGATGATAAGAGTTCATTGCAGATTAAACAAAGTAGTGATCTCCCAATTCGTGAGTTTGCTCGTCACCTCAAACCTGATGTCAAGAACAAGCGAATTTTCAAGTTGTGCAATTCCGTTGATGACATCAATATTGGAGCTGAAGGTAACTAATAAAATAATCAACTAAAATCCAATTCTCCACAATTTCAATTGAAGTAATTTCACTCTCTCACTCTTTCCCAATTTAAATAATTGCATAATATATTTAAAAAAAGGAAAAAGTGTAAAAATAGCAAAAACAGGAAAGCCTGGATTATTCGATAATTTCTGGCTTAATTGAAATAATTAAAATTTGATGAAATTAAAAAAATGAAAAACTGGAAAAAAATGAAAAACTGGAAAAAAAAGTAACTAGTCATTTAATTAATTGAGTTAATTTATACTATCAGGAAAAATTCCATAAAATTGTTGTTCGCAGGCAAAATAGACGCGAATTTGACCCTCGAAGGAGTGATAATTCTCATCAGACACGGAGACAGAGGTCCCTTATCACATATCAGAAATATTAGCACAGTGAACTGCGCCGGGGACTTCACCCTGAACCCACGACTGGAGACAGTCTACCAGAACTACCAGAATTTCCTGGAGAATGCATCAGTGTATTCTCGAACTGCATGGGCCCAATTCCTGGGTCCATTCCACGGGTTTCCAATGCTTCCAACGAACACGAGGGACTGCAAAATTGGAGAACTCACAACCCTGGGAATTGGCCAGCTCCTCAAGACTGGGTTGCTCCTCAGGAACGCCTACTACGACAAACTCAAGCTCCAGAACACCTCCATCACGTCCAAGGACGTCGTCGTGTACAGCACCAGATACAGGAGGACTGTGCAGAGTGCAGTGGCTATGCTGTACACTTTTCTGGAGGACAATGGCTTTCAGAATCTGGGGAGAATCAGCATGAAGGAAGTCTCCAGTTTCACTTTCTGCAATAGTGATTGCGCCTGTCCTGCTGCTGAGAAATTCTCCAAACAGTTCACTAAGGTGAGAAAATGCTTAAAATTACTCCATAACTAACAAAAATAATCCAAAATAATAATTAATCATTCATTCATTCATTAATTATTGACATTCATTCATTCATTAATTATTGAAACGATATATTGTTGTAGTATAAACAAGTGGACAATTCTAATATTTAATCTTTTCATGGCGGTACTGTTGTTAATTGAACTGTTTGGAGAATTTATCATTAATTTTCAATCAGCAATTAATCATTGTTCATCTCAGATCTAATGAAGATTTACAGAATTCAAGGTACTCGAAGTTAATATGTATTGCAGTATTTCTGTCTTCAACTCTGGGTATTGATTTGGAGATATTTATGTACCGCTTTGCCCACTATTTCTCGAAATAGCTGCACGTCGAAAACACTCACCTTTTGTCCTGTCCATTCCACTTCCCTCATCGCCTCTCCTCATCCCTTTTCTTTCATTTTTTCCCCCAGAAATGCAAACGAATTCTCTGAATTCCTCAAAAATCGTGATAATAGATAATTCTTGAAAAACCCAAGATTTTCATAAATTTTCCATAACGACCACAAAATCTCCTCATTTGTAAACAAATCCGAGAATTATCCTGAAAATAAAAACTCAACATTTTGTTTTCTCTGTATAAGACCAAAAAAGGTTCTTGTGAAACAAAAAAATGTTTGTTTCTTCTATAAAAAACCACTTCTCCTTACAGGAGACGTCAGATCGTTTGAAATCGCACCCAGCGGTGACGAGCTTGATAAAACAGGCGGCAAATGTGGTATTCGATATGCCCGAGGAGTCGCCAAAGCCAAACAGCCTGAGAGACGCCCTGTTGACGTACATCTGTCACGGGGCGAGTCTGCCCTGCGTCGACTTCGACAACCTCCAGAGGAGTTGCGTCAAGACGGAGCACGTGACGGGCCTCTTCGCGTACACGGAGTGGGAATCCCGGATAAACATGAAGAGCCTCAACAGGAGGAAGCACGGCCTCCTGCGGGCCTACGGTCTCCTCAAGACCATCGTCTCCCATATGATGCAGATTGTTTCAGAATCTAGACCCCGGGTGGTTCTCTTCTCGGCCCACGACAAAACCCTGGAGTATCTGGCGATTGCCCTGGGGATCGTCTCCGATCACGTTGTTCTGCCCCATTATGCCACGAGGTTCGTTATCGAGATCTGCAGGGCCAACCCCAGGAGTGAAAGCCACAACCCCAACGACTTCTACTTCCGGTATTCCAAATTTATAACTCCAACCATTTTTTTATTCATCGATGATTACTGTGGTACGGTGAATTGACAAAAGTACTAAACGATCTTAATAAATTTTAATAAGGGTGCTCGTCAACGGCCGTGACGTCACACAGACCATCCCCTTCTGCAGGAACTCCAATTATTACAGTGCTAGCTATGGGGATCGAAATGAGGATGGCGAATGGTACAGGAAGGAGTACAAACTCTGCTCCATCGAGTCAATCATCAGACAACTGCACGACGACTACTTCGCCGCTTTCAACGCCAGTAATTTTAAGGACGCCTGCTTCGGACGCTGACGGGGACCACCAACACTGCCTCTTCATCACGATTTATACGTTTTTTTAGGGTGCGAGAATATCCGAGAATATCCGAGAAACCTTCACTGACATCCTCCAGACATCTTTATCTCCGATTTATTTAATTTTTTTAATACTTCCTCTTATCACTGCATGACTGCAATTGTTTAAATTCTGGAAGTCTAATCAATAGTTTATAAATTATTATAAACTATTGATTTCCACGTCCTTCAGAATGGAAAGATTACTCCATAAGTAATAACAATAATTCAAGATAATAATCAATCATTGATTTGTATTACTTTTATCTGGAAAGTGTATTAACTATTGATGTTTCTTTTTATTCATTGTGAAGTTTTAAGTTTAAATTGTGGAAGACGTGGAAACCAATAGCTTATAAATTATTTAGAAATCACTGGGACATTTTTAATTCACTCCGACGAACAAATAATTCGATGGAATAGACATTCATTTTTTAATTGAAAATTGTCTCTTCAATTAAGAAATTCAGGATAATATCACAGAATTTTTTCCTAGAGCTTAAATTCCCAAAAATGCAGATTTTCCTGTAAATCACTCATTACGGAGACAACTGCGTTGTTACAATGAAAAAGGGCTTCGTTTAATTATATAAATTCCGTTATCACTCGTCGTCACTCTTGCCTGCAAATCCCTCGCAGACATATATTTTCTAGAAACCTCAGATAAACTATTTCTACATGTAAATATGTAAATACTCCACTAAAAATGTTAATTATTTTCAAGAGTATAAATGACAGTGAATTCGTTAATTTCTGATTCTCTAACTAGACAATAGAACGTACAAATAATTGTTTTAGATCTAGAAATGCCCGAGGCATTCTTTCTACCGTAGAAAATCCATAAAACTAATCAACGAGAATTGTCAATAGAAAAACTCCGTCACAAAAATCAACGAAATAGCCATGATAAAGTACACAAGTCTTCTCAAGAACTCCATTTTATTCAATAAGGTAACATTTCATTTCTATTCACAGTTGTAAAAAAGAACACGACGTAATAAATACTGGACAATTACCATCAAAAGGCACTGGTTTTCCAAAAAAATCTAAATCAATTAATCCTGTTCTGTATCCAAAATTCGTGGCATGCTCCACACAAATTGAAAAAAAAAAACCTTTGGTGCGATTATTCTTGTGCAGATCTCACAGATGCATCTCACAAATTTCTAAAAATATTTTCTACGAATTACCAATAAAAAATTGAGTGAAAAAAAATTCTTAAGACTCCTTACATCTAATCCTAGTTTATACAAAGAGTATTCAGTAGTATTAAAAATATTTGGTCCTCTGCTGAGTGGGAGGTGCCCTAATACTGCAGCAAAGAGATGAAACGATCAAATAATTCGTCATTACCTCGATAACGAGGGGTTTTCAACAAAAAATTTCACAATTTTTCCTTTCATTACCCAAAACTGTTCTTTCCCATAAAAACATACCAATTTTACACAATTAATTTTGTTGATTGAATCAGTAAAACTAAATATAGAAATTGAAGTAAATTTAGAACCTCTCGTGATCGAGTCAATGGAAATTCAACAAACGAGAGAAAATCCCTGAATTCGTATCACTCTCAACATAAATCCGCTGGTTCCCTTTTGTTTCCAGCCATAGCGAGCCCGAATGTCTCCTGCACCTGAGAAATCCTCTCCAAGAAATGTTCATAATTAAGAGCACCATTGGCCCTCTTCTCCCTGACAGGAGGGGAATGCTCAACGCCCCTCTGAATTCCCAAAAAGCTTCTGTCAGCCTCCACGACAAATCCCCCTGCATGCCTCCTAATCCCCTGCCTCCACCTGCTGACTAGCCATTTCATTCTGAGAACCGAGACAACCGTCATCACAGCTGACTTGAACCTGACCTTTCCCCGGCTCTCAAAAACTGAATAACACCTCTCCGTGTTTGTGAGTTTAGCAAGAACAGATAGAGTATTCTCCTCAGACACCTGGTATCCACCAATGACACACAGTAAATACCTCTTCTGAAAAGCCAGAGCCTTCCTCTTGCTGTCTACCCTGATATACTTCCCATAGAGTCTCTGAAATTTGCTGGACATCTCGGACTCATCGACTCTCTGTCCAAGAATCTCGAGTTCCCTGATTCTTGCCTCAAGTCTCTCCCTCTCCACTCTCTCAGCAATGAGTTTCTCATGGAGAATGCTCTTCTCATCAGCATACCTCTCCAGCTTCCCACATAACTCACTAATACTCTGGACAAACTGTCCCTCCACTCCTCGAGGGGCGTTGTACTCCCTCTCACCCCTCACCTGCCCCCTGAGCTCATCAATAATCCCCTGGAGTTTCTCCTCTTTGGCCTTGGCCTCATTGAATCGCTTACCCATCTCCTCCTCACTCTTCCTCAGGGCAGCAACGACTTGCGTCAACTGTGCCCTCTCAGCCAAAGAGGCCCTCAACTGTTGACTCATCTGATCAGTATCAATTTGCCAATCATGCATTACCTCCCTGACATTCTTGATCTCCTGTCGAAGACTCTTGAGCTCATTGTCCTGGTCGCTCTTCTGCTGCTGCCTCTTCTCCTCAGCCTCAGTCAATCCCTTGATTTTCTTCTGGAGCCACTCAATCTCCTCATCTCGAGTTTTAATCGTTGTCTTAAGGCGCCTCTGAATTATCTCCAGGTGATCCTTGTCACCCTCGACTATCATAAGATTACTCAACAGCTTCTCAGTCTCCTCGATTGCAATTTCCAGGTCCTTCTTGTATTTATTGCGCTCTGATTCCATCGTCTGGAGGCTGGTCTTCAGGTCTTCGATCTCACGCTCCAGATCTGACAGCTTATCTGGGACCTCTGGCGTTGGGATATCTATCTCTGGTGGAGGTCCACCAGCTTTGGACTCAATCTGACATTTGAGAGCAGTTAACTGAGAGGTAAGCTGTTTGTTTTTCTCCTTGAGGCTCAAGTTATTGTCCCTCAGGTGCTGTTCAGTATTGATGGACGCTGTTAACTTAATTCTCAGCATTTCTATCATGTTGGAGTCTTCCATCTGGGAGTTCTGATGGGCTGTCTTCTCTTTTTTCACTTGGACCTCGAGATTTCTCACCGCGGCCTTCTTAGAGGACAACTCCTCGGACAGATTAGTATTTCTCTTGCATTCTCTCTCGTAATCTGATTTCAACTGGAGAATTCTGGACTCGTATTCTGATATCTGGCCCTTCATCATTTCCCTCTCGATCTCCAGTTCGTTCCTCTGGTGGGACAGCTCGGTGTTCAATTTAGTCTGGGTTTTTAATTTGTTCTTTATATCGAGGTACTGCTCCATGATCTTCTCGAGATCTTGCTCGACTGGTTTTATCGTCAAAGAGTTGCAGGCGTGAAGCTCCATCTTCCTCTGAGAGAAATCCTCGGACTCTGACTCGATGGCGTCCATTATTTTTCTGTCGAGATCGGCTGAGAGGTTGAGCTCTCTCTGGACCATATCCTCGAGATCCTCAGGGTGTCGATCCTCTTTGAATACCTCAAGCTCCTTCGACAGTTTCGTAACCATCTTCGTGAGCTCTCCATTATAGTTCTTCTCGATCTGAAGCTTCTTCCTGAGTTCTACCACATTTCCAGGCTCCTTCATCTTCCTGTGAACTGTTTCCAACTCTCTGTGGAGGCTCTTGCTATCATCAGTCATCTGCTGGATAAGTTTGTCCTTCTCCTTGACAAGATCTTTGAGATGATGAATCTCTTGGTCCCTGTTCTCCTTCGGTGAGACACTCGATCTCCTCGCTATGTCCTCCAGCCTCTGGATCACCAGGTCTCGACTGTTTAACCCATCACTCAACCTCTTCATCTCATTCTGGTGGTCCAGCAACTCCTTCCTCACCACCTCGAACTTCGTTTTGTACTCGTAAAGCTGTTTGTTTTCCTCCTCGATCTCCATATTCCTAGTCGTCACAGTCTCAATGGTAATATCCTTCTCGAAGATTATTTGAGTTAAATTCCTCAGTTCCTCCAGTTTCTCCGACAGCTTCTGCTCGCAATTCCCCACACTCTCTTCTAGCCTCGATATTTCCTCCTTCAGTCTCACAGTTTCTTCCTTCGACTCTGTCAAAATCCTTTCGTTCATCTGAATCTTCTCCTGGTAGATCTCAATCTCCTCAGCCCTCACTTTCAGATAACTCTCAACCTCATCCAGATCACGCCTTATTTTCCTTTCGGACTCCTGTGACAGCTCGTACTGGCTTTTGTAGAAATCCTTGTCTCTGGTGAGATTTTCTATCGAATCTTTGGACTCAGCCCTCAACTCGTCCAGACTTTTCTTCAACTCATTCAACTCCATCTCCCGTTTATTGAGAGTCGATGACTTCGATTTGAGCTCCTCGTATATCTCCTTGAGCTTCTCCTCGAGCTCCTGAATGACTTTCCCACCAGGAGGAGAGAGTTTTGATATTTTAGAGACTGAATTGAAAGATCTGCCATCCTCAGAAGCAGCTGGTGACTTCAAGTCAAGACCACTCATCATAGAATCGATATTGGATCTTCGATGGACTGGAGTGGTATTGGGAGAAGGCCCCAGCTCGAGGGGAGGTATCACCAGCTCAGACTTCTGGAGCTCCTCCTGATTTCCCTCTCGTCTGAATGACGAGAGGTTCGGATGGAAATTAATATTCGTGGTGTCTCTGATGGCCTCTGACATCTCCTCGGCCTCAGAGTGAATCGAGAGAATATCACTCAATGTTCTCGCCGAATTCTTTGGCTCGATCCTCTGCTCCTCTAGATTGGAGCTGAGTGCTTCCAGCTGCTTCTCTTTTTTCGACAGCTGATCCTTGAGATGATCGATCTCCTCGTTTTTGTCAGCCAGCATCGAGTCGATGAGCTGTGGCAACTCCTGCTGCGCTCGTTCCTGAGTTGAAACCTTGGACTCCAGCACCTGTTTCTCATGCTGGAGTATATCGAGCTGCTCCTTCAGGCCAATAATCTCGTTGTCCTCACGTTGAAGAAATTTACTGAGCTCCTCCTCTTTCTCCTTCAGCAGAAGATTGCCACGCTCCAGCTGACCCCTCATATCCCTCAACTCCAGATCTTTATCAGAGAGTTTTTGCTCAAGTGTCTGAATCCTGGTGTTGAGCTCGTGGAGCTCGAGCTCCAGACGAGACGTCGCCTGACGCTGAGCAAACGGAGCTGACTGTTTGTACTGTTCCAGCCGTCCCCTCATCTGCTCAATCTGAAAGAGTTGATCTGACGTTGTCTGCTGGAGTATGTCCCTCTCCTCCTGGAGCTCCTCGTTCTGAATTTTCAGGGCTGACAGCTGCATATCAAGATCCTTTATCTTTTTAAATGCCACCTCCTCCGTTCTCGAGTGCTTCAACAGCTTCTCCTTCAGCTTCAGCAGAAGATCCAGTGGTAGAGTAGGAGGGGAAGTCGTGTCCTCGGGTGTCGGACACCTGGTGGCGTCGATCTGGTCACGAATTGAGACGTCCTCTGAGGGCTGGCTTATGCTCAAACTTGAACCTGTCGTATGCAACCCCTCCAGCTCTTTTATTCGTTTGTCCAGGTGATTCTGCATCTCTCGCAGCTCTGACTTCATCTGCTTCAGGGCTGCCGAATTCACGGTGAAGTGCTCGCTGCTCATTTGATGGCGTTGCAGTTCACTCTGCAGATGGGAGATGTGAGAGTCTGACTTCAACTGGTCCAGCTCGTCCACCAGCTCCTGGTGGCTGTGACTCTGGGATGATATCACTTCCTTCAGGTGAGAGATCTGAGACAGCAGCAACTCCTCCTGATCTGATTTCCCCTGGATCTGCTGCTCCAGGTCGACGATTATATCTCGAAGGATCCAGATCTTGTCCACTGCTGCCTTCAACTCGGATTCAGTTTCCGATTTCTTCAGCTCTGTGTCCGAGATTTGCGACGTCATCTCACGCATCTGCTGCTCCAACGCCTCCACCTGGGGCAGGGGTGCAGGTTAGATGAGGGGATTAATAAGCGGATACCCCCCGTCAAAAATACATTTGAATATATTTTTAAAATCGAATTGAATATTATTTAAATATATTAAAATCATAACTGTTAATTTTGATAGAATTATTTTTTGGGAAGAAATTAGTTTTTCATGAATTATTTATGAAAAAGGCAGAATACTGATGAATGTGAAAGACTTTTTATTTTTCAGGTAGAAAAAAAAATTAGTAAATGGGAGAAACTATTGGATTAAATACCAAAAATGTTGATATTCAAGTTAAATAAAAAATAGCACTCACGGTTTCTTTGTAGTCAAGATGAACCTTCGAAGAACCCAGCGATGAATCGGGTGTGGGTGAAGGCGACTTTATTTAAACGTGTTTTATGTGTATGATAAAACCAAGCCCACAAAAGTGCAGAAAAAAACACCAGTGTTAATTAAAAAATCCATTGAATTTGAATAGTGAAGGCGTGTTACAATGTGAATTGCATTAATTGAGCCCTTGAGATTTCAAGTGAAGACCAGAAATAAAATGTTAGATAAAAAAAAATCCACTTTTGCTGAAAAATAGCTCCACAAGTGATTGAGAATGAAAGATCAGAGTGGCCTATTAATTTCGATGAGTTTACCTCAGAGGAAATACGAAGATCTCGTTCTTTATCACGTTCTCGTTCCTTCAACTGCTCGTGAAGGGATTTTATCTGCTTTGCAGCCTCATCCCTCTCGATTTCCCTCTCACTCGCCTGTTCCTCCAGGAATTTCCGAGTGCTCTTGAGCTGTTTGTCAGCTGCATCGATCTAAATCCATCATTGATGAACAATTAGCAGAAAATTCCTCAAAGGAATTAAAAATTCTGCCCTAATACATCAATAGAATGCAGAATTTTTATTCCATAAATTCGATTAGAGTTATAAACCGCAAAATCATGCATAAGCCACAAAATAAATTAAATATCAATCGAAAAATCATCAAAGAAAATCCTAGTCTCCGAGGTACAAACCAAAGATGAGTAAATGATAGGATGGAAAATACTGGAAGTGGAGAAATTCAATAACGAAGTGGTAAACTAAGATATTTCTAATTTTACTTTGATAAAATACCGGTTAGTCCAAGAACTATCGATTTAAGGAGAAAACGTGAAAAGAACTTTTTTCTGGGAAATTTAAAGAACTATGGAGCAGTCCTCTGACGTTTTCACCGCAAATGGATGGATTCAGAGATAAATCGATCGTTAAAAAAACAAACTCCATCTTATCTCACTTTATTTCCTCGTTATTGAATTGAATTAGCACTAGGATTTCCTGTGAATAAAATCAAATTAGGTGGAATAATTTACCTTGTGTCTCACCCTGTGTATGCTTTGGGAGGGAAGGGGATCTAATGACACCTGCTGGCAATTACAATACGTCAAAAATCCCAAAAAAAGACAATAATCAAGCACTTTGGATAATGAACGTTGGAATGACTATGGAAACCACTCTAAAGTAGCTCATCCCAGTTTAATTCATGTGTTCAATGTTCATGCAGTGCAAAACGTTCAATCAATCGTGTCTCGATCGTGTTTTACTCATTACCTGCTGTTGCAGATCCTCTCTCTCACGTTTAGAGTCTTCCAGAATTTTTTCTGTGCACCTGCAGAGCTCCTCGATTAGTTGGAGATGCTGGGCTGGATCTGCAGCTGCATTTACTGTTGCCAGACGTGCTGCAATGATTGTCCATAAAAATAATTATTCATTCTTATCTAATCAAGATTTTTTATAATAATTTATTTTAAACCGATTTGGGAGACTATCTCCTCACCTTTCTCCAACAACAACGAGAAGTCCTGAACGACAACTTCGCCGCCACTCTCGTCCTGCTCGCCATATCCCTCGGAGATGATCTCCTTGGCGGCCTCGGTAGCCGATATCTTCTGTTGGAGATCAATAATTTTAATCTTGAGCTGCTGGTTCTCCTCCTGATAATCTTCGAGGATGCCCTCGGCCTCCGAGAGCTTAGCACTGAGCTCTTCATTAACTTTTGTCGTCCAAAGAACCTGTTTGGAGAGAGCGTCGAGGGTGCTCTCCCCAGGAGTCAAAGATGGAGAAATAATTTCAGCACTCTCAGCCCTCAATCGCTCCAAGCACTTGCCCAACTCATCCCTGAGTTTCTCCCCTATGTCCTCCTCCTCCGCGATGAGGTCCAGGAGGCAGTCTGTCTCCGAATTCACTATCGAGGATATCTCTCGTGACTGGGGAGCAAAATGCACCCTCTTGACAATTTTCTTCGCAGGAACTTCCACTGTCTGGTCTTTCTCAGTCTCATTACTGGAGATCTGCTCAGATATGACCTTTTGTTTTATTATTTCCGTTATGAAGGTGTTGTTGAGCTCCTCCTCGCAGGTCACTGTGTACTTGACGAGATCTACGACGAGACCCTTCAGGATCATGCAGATCTTCTGGAGACTCTCGTATCTCTCTATTATTACGTCATCTGGGGCATCAAACTGATGATTCTGTCTCCCCTGCGTCAATACATTCAGTTGAGACTCGTAGCTCTCCAGGGCCTTTGAGTAGTCTTCTTTCAGGCGTGTCATCTCCTCCTCATGAGATTCCTTCAGCTTCTCCATTTCTCTTCTGGCATTCATTGTGAATTTATTTCTTAGCTGCAACAGCTCTGGGGGCCAGTTATCCTCGGTGTCACCTTCTACAGCCAAGAGTACCTGGAGAAATCATTTTAGGAATTACGAGAGAATTTAAGGATTGGTGGAAAATTCAAGTGCGCGTATTTTAAAGATTCTGGAAACCCCTTGAAAATGATACTTAATTTAGGAAAATTCATTGCTGAAGAATCAACAATCACAATAAAAGAATTAGTACGCAAAGAGAGTGAAAGACCGAGACAATTAGCAGGCAGACATAACAAACTACCTGTATCTGTTCCTGTAGAGCGTTGACAATGTCACACCTAGCCAGAGCAATCTGCTCCTCAAGCTGTACACTGTAAGCTGCCCTTAGCTCACTCAACTCGCTATTTTCCACTGGCTCCAGCTCGGTCTGACAATGCTGCATGCCCAACGAGTAATTCAACGAATTCAATTTGTTAATCACAAGAGGAGATATTAGTTGACATTAACAATTATTAGACAATCAAACATGCAAAGCTACAACTTCATCGAAACAATAAAAAAAAGCACCTGTTCATTGGTACCCCTGGCTCTCGTTTCACTTCTCCCCTTACTCTCCTCCTCGAGTACCTCCCTGCCTCCCTCCCTGAACCTGCCAGCATCGCCAGCTCCCCCAAAGTACAGATCATCAGTCATGTCCTCAACCTCAGAGCTGTCATCACTCATTTTTTTGGACTGACTGAAGACTTCCTCGGAGTACTGTTTCTCCACGTGCAGGACCTTCTCCTCGAAGTAGGTTCTGAGCTCCTCCATCTCTAGTGCATGCCTCCTCTCGAGGTCCTCTTTGAACTTCTCAACTCCATTATCTCCAAACAATTTCTTGAGAACATCGATTTCCTCGAGGTGCTGCTGCTTGAGCCGCTGAATCTGCCCTACGAGACCCTCCTTCTCCTTCTCGACCTCTTCGAGGGACGTCTTCAAGCCTTCTGCCTCGCCCTTCAGCTGGTGATTCTCTTCGGTGAGCCTCTCACACTCTTCCAGAAGATTCTCAAACCGATTGAAAGCAGAATTAATTCCTCCCACAAGACTAGACGCAATGGCTTCAGGCCTTGTGCAATTCAAGGTCTCCTCCCCTCTGATGCTGTCCACGAAGTCTCCCCTGGACTCATTAACGAGTGATTCATTGATCCTGATCTCCCTCTCAGCGCACTGATTCCAGGCAGTCTGGAGTCCCCCCATGAGCTGCTTGCAGTCCTCCTGGAGCTGTTGCACTTCAATCTTGAGATTCCCAATGGCCCTGTCCCTCTCCCCCAGGGCTCCATCCTTCCTCCTGATAGTTTCCCTCAACTCCTCTAGCTCCCTCTCCATCCCCTTGATTCTACTCAAAGAATTATCTGAATTATCTAAAATCATCTTATCATAGTTATTCTTCAAGTCCTTCAACTGCTTCTCATAATTATTCTTCTGAAGATTAACGTCCTCCAGCTCCCTGGAAGTCTTGATCACAGTGTCCTCGAGGTGTTTTATCTTACTGGTTAACTTTCTCTCGAGCTCCTCCTTCTCCTCGAGCTTCTGTTTAGAAAGCTGCACCTGCAGAGCCAGATCGTCGAATGTTTGATAAGTCGTCTCATTGAACTCGCTGAAGAGGCTGTTGCTTATTCCTGAAATCCGTCCAAGAGATCTCTCCAATTCGTAAATCCTCGAGCTCATGGACCTTTCGTGGACCTGGTTATTTTCGATGAGGGACTGGGCAGCTGAGTATTTCGCTGTCAAATCGTCGTACCTCAGCTTGAGGTTTTCATTCTCCTGCGTCAGTTGGGCAACGTTGGTGAGAGCCTCCTCCAGAGACTTCTCGATACTCTCTTTCGAGTCGAAGACACTCGTTGCAGCCAGGTACTTAGTTGTGAGCTCCTCCACTTGGATTTTGTGTAGCTTTATCTGCTCGACGAGGAGTTCCCTCTCATGCTCGGCATTGACTAATTGATTTTTCAGGATTGTGACGTCCCGGTCGCCCTCAGGAGAACCCTGGGCCTTCAGTACATCGATGGTCTTCCTGCAGGTGGCCAACTGACTATGAAAAACACTCAGCTCCTTCGCGTGCTTCGTCTCCAGCGCCAGAAGCTCCTGATTGAAATTATTTTTCAACCCCTTGCACTCCTCCTCGTGATTCTCCTGCAATTTAATCAGCTCCTGACGATGGGACTCCGCATTAAGTCTCGTTTCAGCAGCAAATTTATCCAGGATCTTCTCCATGTCCTTTTTTATTTTGGATATCTGGGTATCGTAGAGTTCCTTTATTTGCTCACGTTCCTCCAGGCTAGAGGATCTCTCCTGCTCTAGGGATGCTATCTTCTGGTGGAGATCAGTGATTTGGCACTTGTGGCTTTTTATTTCCTCAGTTTTTTCGTCCTCCAAGGCTTGGAGTTTTGTATGCAGCTGCTTTATCGTCTCCGAGAGGATCTGACAATCCTCGGGCTTCTCTGGATCACTCTGATCCTTCGTGGGGGCATTGAGGATTGGGAGAGAATTCAGGAATTGTACCTGGTCCTTCAGGGCGTCACGAGAGGCTAGGGCTTGCTCCAGGGAGGAGGTCAGCTCTGTTAGCAAATTGTCTCGCTGGGCCACTGCCTGCTCAAAGTCCTGGAGCTTGTGCTGATAGCTCGCCACCAGATCTCGATAGTGCGTACTGTTTTGACTCTGGGAAGAGTGCGGGGAACAGGCCTCACCTCTTATATGATCAATCTCTGCACTCAGAGACTCGATTATCGCTTCTTTTCCTTGGAGAAGCTCCTTCAGCTCAGCGACCCGACCTGCCATGTTCTCGATGTCACCCTCACCCTCGCCCTCAGATACACTCATGCTACTCTGGGTAGTGTCTCGTAGGGAGGCATCCTCCAACATCTAAGGGGAATCAAAAAACCTTTTGGATCATTTGGTTAAATTCTGAGAAAAGGAATTGAAAGGATATTTAATTAAAGTATTTACATCGATTGCTTTAATTAAATCAATCAATTGGGCGACTTAATTAGTTTGCTCTATCCGATTTTTTTATTTAATCTAAACGTCTAAACGTCGCGTATCGTCGTCATTAAAAATGGGGAAATCTAATTCGACCATTGACAATAAATTATTCGAGTATGGATACAAATTATTGATAATTACGGAGAATTTCAAATCGTTAAAAGAATTTTGAAAAAATAATATGTTCTCTAAAACAAAAACCCAAAACTTGTACCCCAATTTTATGTGTTGTATTTTGATTGATCATTCTTAATGATATTTCCTCTAGTTGTGGGGATTTATTAGTCTCCAAGTACTGCTAGTTCAGAGAAATGAGAGATAAATCGTCCATTCAAAATAAAAACAAAAACTCACACTAGAATTCTGGGTGTCAATAGTCTCATTGTGTCCGAGCAGCTCTTCAACATCAGAGGGATCATTTTGATTCTCCATACGTTCTTGTGAAGCCTTGTACCTAGCCAACTGGGAAAAACAGAAGATTAATATTTCCAGAGGGTCTTATTTTCATCTTAACCCGAGAAGGTCATTCCTACTGCGTGAAAATAAAATGATTAGAGTGGAAAACAATGAGGCATTTGGGAATCTGAAGAGAATGTCCTTCATTTCCCTTCGAAACAAGCCGAAATTTCTGAGGCTAATGAATTTTGTTGTTAAAGTTTTGGGTGAAAAAAAAAACAAATGTATAAACATGGTCTGCACGCAGGTCTCGACGGTTTAAAATTAACGAGATGTGAGTTTTTAAGGTCTTGGGGTTATTCTCGATATTTTACTCACTATTTCACGTCCAGCCTCGAGTGAACGCCTCTTCGAGGCTCGTCGCTCGTCCCCGTCCATTTATGTCACAGAAATAAAACAATTTGGGCAATTAGTCGTCGGCATTTGAACAAATCTTGGCTTTTGACCGTTGGTTTCCTTCTCTCACACACGTATGATGGACATGATTTCGAAGGAAATAGACCTGAATGCAGACCCTAATCCAGGAGCTGCCTCGTACCGTTTAATATCAACTCCACGGAAAAGAGGGCGTGACGATAACTTCTTTAAATAATTCCACGCCAAAAATCAATAATCGAAAATAATCAACGTCTTCGAGTTTTCGTACAATTTTTTTATCATAATGTTCTGTATAATAAGATGAAGTCACAATCAAATTTTCAGCAAAAAAAAGATTTTTTAATAGGTTATCTTTTTTTTTAACTCTGCCCTTCGTTATTGATAAAAAAACAGTTGATATCAGGCATTCTTAATATTTAAAATCTTCTTTAAAAAAAATATACAAGACACGGTAGTTGTAAGAATTATTTATTTGGCATCTGCAAGATCAATTTAACGATACTTTGTTTTTTATCCTTAGATGAAAATATTGAGTATTCAAAAAACTTAAGGAAGTCAAATGAAGTCATGATGAATGAGAGTAGGAAGAATTCTGGACTATCTACTAATTAATATTCTTGAGAAGCTTTTTCATTCTTTCCAGTGCCAGTGGTGCCAGTTTTCTTGGGGAGGAGGACAGCCTGGATGTTGGGGAGAACTCCACCTTGGGCGATTGTTACTCCAGACAGCAGTTTATTCAACTCTTCGTCATTGCGAATTGCGAGTTGAAGATGACGAGGAATTATCCTACAAAAACAACACGTATTTATTATCAATCCTAATAAAATTTTCTCCACCTATATATAATAATAATAATAATAAGTTTACGGACCTGCGCTGATATAAAATAATGAAAACAAAATTCGTAACATCAACGGAGGTATCGAGCCAATAATTCCCGAAAATCAAACACTACCTTATTTCTCGACCTTGGATATAAATCAGAATAATGGAAAGGGATTAGAGCCTGGGAATAACGGACACTGCTTTCCCGCCTATTTACCTCGTCTTCTTGTTGTCCCTGGCAGCATTTCCAGCCAATTCCAGGACTTCAGCAGCTAAATATTCCATCACAGCAGCAAGATAAACTGGGGCACCAGCTCCGACACGTTCTGCATAATTTCCCTTTCTCAGAAGACGATGAATTCTTCCAACAGGAAATTGCAGGCCAGCCCTGCTACTCTTTGTCTTTGACTTTGTCTTGGCTTTTCCTGAGGGCAGAAAAAAATTCAACGCCTTGATTCCCCCGTTCTGGTGATTGTTAATTAAATAAAAAACGGGTCTCACCTCCTTTTCCTCGTCCAGACATTTTTTAACAGTGATTACCGTGTAAAATGGGCGAAAATTAGAATAATTGGAGAGAGCGTTGGGACAAACTGATGATACCTGAGGCGTTTGCTAGCGAAGTGAGGATGTGAGGTTCAAACGACTTGCATGTGTCGCACTTTTCAACCATTGGGAATGAAAAATGGCGGGAAGTGTCACAGAGTGATGAACTACAACGATTTGACAGAGAATCGTGGCCACCTACTGGGATTTACCGACAATCCAGCAACTTGAAGGAAAAACGAGTGCATTCTTTCGCGATTATCTCCATAATACTCGGTTGCAGAGGAAAATTGTATGAAACTTATTTGTAGAGAGGAAAATTCCTGACGAAAAAGTCTAATGACGATTTTTCATGTAACCATTTGGTGAGGAGATAATTGCGGAGAAT
>NW_011887746.1:891913-939289 GCF_000806365.1 Fopius arisanus | reverse complement strand
GAAAACATGGTCAACAACGCTGTGGAGCCTCACGACAATGAGAACATGGAAATTGAAGGGGAGAACGAGGAAAATTACAATGAAGAAGGTGAAATCTGTTTTAGATATTTATCATATCCCAACAATCAACTGCTCACATTTATCTGAGATGAATCATTAGATCGATATTCACTAATGAATGATTGAATACTCTAGTAGCAATGATTATTCAGTCATAATTATCATTAATTTTGATAGGACAAATGCCTCCACTAAATCCTCCTCTCATTGTGGGAAAGGATATACATTAACGGAGAACTCGTTTTTTCCAGAATTTCATTCGCTCAATGCACAGTTGGATCAATTGAACTCTGTGTTGGATACGATCGAGATGAAAAACGACGACGTGCAAGCTGAATTGATTGAATTGTTAAAATCCAACAAAGAAACGAGAAAGCAGTTTCAAGAATGTGTTAAAAAGGGTGAGCCAACGACGCAACCCCCTGGCTCCCACCAATAATCTCAAATCACTACAAACTCTTTAATTTAATTAAAACAAAAAACCATTACAAATTCACTGAGTGAATTCCTCATGTACAGTCCTTAGAATTAAGATACGAAGATATTTAAAATGATAATTAAGATTGCTAAGATTATATTTCGTTGTCAGTTCTCAGTGCAGGTGCAATAAACGTAATCACCAGAAAATAGCAAATATTTTTTATCAATTATTAAATGCAGTACAAGGAAAATTGTGAGAGGAATTTTCATTAGAGAATTTCTTCAGTTAAAAAAATACATTTGATATTTCCTCTCTACTTACTTAAAGGTATCTCAATAAAAAAATTAATTCAGAATGAAAATGTGAAGGAAGAGTACATCAACTCCTCATATTTTTGAAAATCTAACTCCTCAATCAAGTGGACATTTGGCTTGTTATTTTGGAGATGATCCAATACGACTTGTCCTCGTGTCTTTGTACCTGCGAGCTCGATATCAGCGTGATAATCTGTTTGTTTGGTAATTAGTTCTGGATTTATTAGGCAAGCTGCCAGGAAGGCATCACATGGTCTGTAGGTGCTCTTCTTCACTCGTCTGGAATAAATTCCACCTTCTATTTTGTTGAGCATTTCTACTGGCTCGGAGGACTCCTTTCCGAGGATGTTGTCCCTCCACTCCTAAAAAACGTTATTAATTATTGATTCAATTTAATTCAAAGTAATTGAAATGAAAGATATTCTCACGTGAGTTATAGTGGATTTAGTGCAGGATTCCCATGGAAGTAGCCACAGGGGTTTGATATTACTGCCTAGGACGATGTGAACACTCTCACAATCTGCATAGAAATTAAATTCAGCCTGGGCCGAGGCATTTCCAACAGCTGAAGGGGAATAAAAATAAATTTGTCACAGGTTTCCCCTCACAAATGAAATACAATTCAATGAAATTTAATTACCAGTCGAGTTACCCCCCATTACGTAGAAATCTTTAATAATATCAAGGATCTCAGGATAAACTTTCATTGCAAGTGCGATATTTGTTAATGGACCCAAACAAACCAGAGAAATTTCATCTGCAAATTAAAAAAAAAGACGTTGAACAACCACTCGTTAATTTTTATGTTTTCCCTTAAACTTTAGCCTCTCACTGGGATTTTTAGTTATTATTTCATGGAGACCAATGACAGCATGATCTGACTGGAGTTTGCTGATGTCTACATCATCCGAAAAAACATCTCCAAAGCCATCATCTCCGTGGTAAAGAATTTCCTCAGCCTTTTTGGAACTCTCAACGACGACTAGAGCAGAACGTGCCCCTTTGTACACTGGGATCTGCAACATTTTTTTTTAATTTAAATAAATTTTCCACAAGATCGAAAATGGGAGAGCGATAGAGAAAAAACAAATTCTTACGTCAAGTGCGTTGCAAGTTTTGAGGATCCTGAAGACGTTCTTCACGACGTTGTCGAGTTTTGTATTCCCGTTGACACACGTCACAGCTTTTATCTCCAATTGCTTCCTTTTGTGAGCTGCTATCAGCATAATCAGAGCAATCGCATCATCATATCCAGCATCGCAATCCACAATTACCTTTTTCATCTTTCAAGATCTGTGGAACCCTCTGAACTCGAGAAAAATCAGAACGTCTGTGAACGAGGTAAGGCGTCAGCTCCGGTTAATCGTTCAACTCTAATGATAATCAAAATCATTCATAAATCAGATAAGAAATTCGGTGAAAGTTGATTGGAACTCGTATTATTGACTCAGAAACTTATTCAGACGGAAAATATCATTAAATACTTTCGTAAATCGAGAAATCGCAAGAATTTACCAATGTTTTCGTTTCAATTATTTTGTTTCGTTTCATTCAATTGATGAAATTTAATTTAATTGCCCTCACGTAGAAACCGATGTAAGCCCTTCAATCGAATATAAACATTGGGTTTCCCCTGCAGACGACTGGCGTCACGAGATTTCCCCTCACGTAAATAAATTTGAAAATATCACGCTGCCGAGGGAATTTAGGAGAAAAAGTCTATAGTACTTTGATATAGAAAATGAGACACTCTTCAAAAAAGTTCTTAGACGCTTGACCGTGGAAATTCTAGTTATCGAGATAATCGATCGATTCGAAAATGCGACAAATTGTGGGAAGGGAAAGGGAATGAAAGAGGAAGTGAAAGAGTCTAGAGGGACGGAGAAGTGAAAATAATGATTTCATGGGGTTGTCAGGGTGAGGTTATAATCACGGATGTCTCCGTTGTCCAGCAAATACCAGGACAACGAGCCCTTGGAGTCTAAACTTCAATTTCTACCGTCAAATGTCAAGGAAAGGGGAATTAATTCCCCTTGAAGATCGATTATCCTGTTTTCAGGGTTGAACCAGTGATTTTGTGGTTTTGTGAAGAGAAATTCAAGGATTTCACTAGACATCCAGGGAAAACATCAATAAGATGGATGAAGCCAAGTTCCTGAAACGGTGAGAGGCAATTCATGTAGAAATTCTCATAAAATATTACAAATTTTCATGAGGCGATCCACAATTTTGGAAAATTGGTTTTATTGGGGGTTTTTATTTGATTTAGGAAGGTGAGATCAGGAGCATTGGATGTCCACCCGACGGAGAAGGCTCTAGTCGTTAATTATGACGTGGAGGCTCTTATCCTGGGTGAACTAGGTGATCCAATGCTCGGTGATCGTAAGGAATGCCAGAAAATAATCAGACTGAAGAGCTTGAATGCCGACACCAACGTCTCTCTTCTCGCCAAGGAAGTGATGGAGAAATGCTCATTGATCCACGAGTCAAAGCTCCACGAGGTCGAACAATTAATTTATTATCTGCAAAACAGAAAGATCAATAACGAAGGGTTGGAAGGGAGTTTTCAGCCACCAAGACCCACTTCTTCGACCTCAACGACCGTTCCATCCTCTGAGAATGGTGATCCAGAGCGGGCAGTAATTTCCAACGTCGATAGCTACATTGAGCTCCTCTATGAGGAGATCCCAGGGAAAGTCAAGGGGTCAGCTCTCATTCTGCAGCTTGCTAGAGTCCCTGACAATCTCTTGGAGCTCACGAAGAACGAATCCCTTCTGAGTGCTCTGGCAAGAGTTCTCAGGGAGGACTGGAGACGCAGCATAGAACTCTCTACTAACATTATCTACATCTTCTTCTGCTTCTCAACGTACTCCCAGTTCCATAATATCATCCTGGAGTACAGGATTGGATCTTTGTGCATGGAGATCGTTGACTTCGAGCTCTTAAGGTACGACCAGTGGAAAGATGACATGGAAAAACGTCGTCGTCACTTCGAGACATCCACAGGACTGGTGTTGTTCCCCTCGACGACCTGTGACAACAACGACAAGAAGCTGAAGCTGACAGACGATATCTGGAGTACTGAGGGTCCCCTGGACTACGAGATCAAGCGTAGATCCTCGGAGATGCATCTGTTGATCTCTGAGACTGAGATAAAGCGACTCAAGGAGGACCTCGAGAAGAGCAGAAAGAAATTCAAGAGCCTCACCAAGAAGCAGGAACAGCTTCTGCGAGTTGCCTTCTACCTGCTCCTAAATATTGCGGAGAATACCGAGGTCGAGAGAAAAATGAGAAAGAAGAATGTAATCGGGATGCTGATAAAGACCCTCGACAGAGTCAACACTGATCTCTTAATACTAGTGATAACATTCCTGAAAAAGTTGTCGATATTCAGGGAAAACAAGGACTCAATGGCTGAGGACAATATCGTGGAGAAGCTCCCGAGGCTTCTCCAGAACAATAATCCAGACCTTCTCCTAAGCACTCTAAAATTACTGTTCAATCTCTCATTCGATGGAAAACTCCGCGGCAAAATGGTGAGGGTTGGACTGCTCCCTAAATTGGTGAAACTCCTGGCTACCAGTGATCCTCAGAACAAAAACACCATCCTGGGACTGCTGTATCACCTCAGCATGGACGACAAAGTGAAATCGATGTTTGGTAATAGTGAGTGTGTCCCCATGGTAACTGACATGGTTCTGGAGGACTGCGAGGAGAGGACCAAAAGGGAACTCATTGCTCTCTGCATCAACTTGGCATGTCACAACAGAAATGCCCAGATCATGGTTGAGAACAATCGGCTGCAGGGGCTCATCAGGAAGGCCTTCAAAAATCAGGATCCACTCATCATGAAGATGATAAGAAATATCTCACAGCATGACAGTACTAAAGAACATTTCGTGGAATTTGTTGGAGATTTTGCAATGGCTCTTACCCAATCTGACTCCCAAGACTTTGTCTTGGAAATTGTGGGAGTTCTGGGGAACCTAGTGCTCCCAGACTTAGACTACGCTCAGATTCTTCAACGTTGCAATTTAATCCCCTGGATTAGAAATAATTTGGTGCCTGGCAAAGTTCAGGATGATCTGGTGCTCGAGGTGGTCGTTCTTCTCGGGACAGCAGCCTCCGACGAGGACTGCGCCAGGCTTCTCTGCAAGGCTGACATCCTCTTGTCTTTGATAGAACTACTCAAAGCAAAACAGGAGGACGATGAGATAGTTCTGCAGATTATTTACGTTTTTTATCAAATCGCTATGCACGAGTCCACGAGGGATTATCTGATTAAAGAGACTGGAAATGAGGCTCCAGGATATCTCATCGATCTCATGCACGATAAGAATCCGGCCATCAGGAGAGTTTGTGATGCTTGTCTCGATGTAATTGCTGTAAGTATTTATTGCAGAAATATAGACATATTTAATTAATTACAATCAAGTCATGAGGATTTTTAGTTAAAAAATTATGCGTTTGATATGAAAGACCGTTATCCACTAGAAAAAATTATTGAATCATTCCAGTTGTGCGACAAGGACTGGGCAGCTAGAATTAAAGTCGAAAAATTCAGATCTCACAATCAGCAATGGCTGGAAATGGTGGAGTCTATTGCAGTAGACAACACGAATCATCTGATTGTCGATGAGGACGACAGTCTCCCACCTTTCATGAGTGGAGACCTCCTGAAGCACACGATGCTGTTCCCATCGGGGAATTCCACTTCCTTCATCACCGATGACGGAGATTCAGTCATCAGAGGGGCTCTAGACTCGTCAGATAATTCCAGTCGTCCTGCGAGTCGGTAATTAACTCAATTTCTTTTCACGATAAATTGCGTGTACTCTCTTGAATGTCCATTGATTTTTTATAATTTTTGTTGTAGATACAGTCGAGATTTTGATGATTTAACAGACCTCATGGCTCGCTCGAAATCTCGAATGTCCGTTGGTTCGGGTATTGAGGATCTCTATCACAACCCAAAAGTGAAATTCACAGAGTCTGATAATTCCCATGTCCTTATATAAAGGGAAATCAAGCTCAAGTGCTTCATCCACACACCCTAGCCTTTTCGACTGGGGAAAAGTATTATGCTTATTTTTCGCGAGGAATTTAGCTCTGGAGAACCTAAATGTATGCACAATTCGCAGAAGTTCGGAATTTTTCAGTCGACGTTTAGGAGTTTTTATTTGAAACTAGTGCCTTTATGTTGTCAGACGATTTAGCTCTACCACTTTCAACTCAACTTCCACATTCGCTAGTCAAAGTATTATTTAAGCAACTGTCCACCTGAGGAACAATTTATTTCAATTAAAAAACAATGAAATTATTGAAGAGCCAATAGTTTTTTCTTATAACGAAAATTATTAAAGTAAATTGTTTCATCAGGTTTAATTGCAATGTAGTTAAGTATTATATGGAGCTTAGATGAATTCTGCTATCGTCCTTTGAATGTTCCATAATTTATGTAAATTATTTATTTAAAACACCACTGATCTCCTGCATTTATCAATGTGTATCATAGTCAAGTACTTAATCATTTGATTAAACCAATTAATTGTTTAAACCATTACTTTTCATGTTTTTTATTCTAGAAATTGAGTTTATGTTCAGTACAAAATGAATTATTCACTGAATTTTTCGTGGTTTGTTGTTAGAACTTAAACTTTTGCTGATTAATTTTTCCCCATTCGAGTGGAAAACAATCGTGTAGCTATTGTCACCATCTGTGTAGAACGAGTGCTCTTTAAGTCCCCAGCTCACAGGACTGTCAGCAAATCCTTGCACATGAAGACTCAACCAAGATGACGATGCACTTGAGTGCTCCACGTAATCCTGCAATTTCTTATAAATTCCCTCCAGTCTTTTCCTGCTGAAAAAACCTCGCCATTCTGCGAAGAAGACATCACCCCTGGAGGCATTAGGACAGGGAGATATATAACTGTTCATGTAATTCTCTGGATCTTCGTTTTTCCTGCAAGTAAAGAAAAAGTTTGGAATTCCTGGATACCAATTTACAACAATAATTGACGAAGTCAATTGGTCATAAGCTCTTGGGTTTTTGTTTTACAATGACTTTGGGAAAAAAAATTACTTACACGTCCCCTCCAATACTGATGATCCCTAACCACTCGATAAATTTCTCGTCATTGCAATCAGGAGACACTGATGGTATCCTGCAATCACACACTAGTCTCTTGGAATATCTCTGACGACACAGTGAGACTTTGTATCCTTTTTGGTGGAACCAGGCTGCAACTGACGACGGACACAGGTTTGTTTCTGGAAACAATACAATTGCAAAATATAAAATCAGCGATCATGCACGGAAAAATGTAATTTTAATTCTTACAGATTCTCATTTTGTTTCAATTCAATTCAATGTTTACCTGGTGCTTCCCAAATGACGATTACATCGAACACCTGCTCCAGATTTTCCTCCAGACATTTGCGCACCCTCTCGTAATTCCTCTTCCCTGGGGTAAACGCTTCCTTCTTCAAATCCACTTGCACCACTGCATAAACCATACAGTACAGCAAAAAATTTGGGAGAAAAAATGAAAATAATTGAAAGACATGACTCAACTCCCCATTGACGATTTATCATCAAAAAATATTTATATACAAAATAAAATAAAAATAACAAAATTGGAAGCGTCATCACAGTCCACATGTACAAATTCCTCGAAGACTAGTGTACAAAATACCGTATAAACATTTAAATTAGTACCAGCATTCGTTATCATTAACATTAATGGAAAACAATAGTCTGTGTCACCTCAGTACTGCTGATTTCCACGTCACAAAGAAATCGTTATTTTAATTACGATAAAATTATCACAAATTTATTATCATAATAAATATTCTCAGCTGTTCATGATCTTTAATTCATGAGTGAAGTGGCGAAACGACTCGAGTGAATCATAAAATCGTTAGGTAGATCATTAATAAATGAATTTCGTTGTTAAAACAGCCTCCAAAAACAATTTTACAGAGAACACTATGAAAGTTATTGCTATCACATTCTGACGGAATTAAAGATTTCAAAGTTTCAATTCCCTATTTTGATTTCCCGAAATCATTCCTACACTGCGAGAAAAACAAACATTCTCCAATAAATCGTTATACGAAGATTACAAAGAAAAAATAGAATATGGTGCTGAATATTTAAAGACTGCCTGACATTTCCTGGAGCAGCTGTTGGTTATCCTCTCAGTGCCTGACCACTTGACCCTAAAAGTTCGATCGCTAAATCGGAATAATCCCTTTGTAATACTAAAATGAGAATTGGGAATTCTCTATTTCTCTGGGACCTATTTTGTCAAAAAAAAGCCTCAAGCAAGTGACAAAGTAGGACTAGTATCCAAATCTACATTATTGACCCTCAATTCCTCCCTGAATGCCTCGAGCTCGTGCTGAGTGACTCCATGCCAACCCTCAAGTTCACTGAGACGCCTGAGGCCCTCGCAATTCTCCATAATCAATCTCACAGTCCTCATCGACAGATCCCCACCATAAAGAATCTTGAGTTCCTCCAACTCTCTCATTTTATTGACAGCAAAGACCTTCTGCATCGTCAAATCGCCAACTCCAGTGGAGGATCCAAGCTGAATAAATTTAATCGCCAGACAGTTGCTCAACAGAAACTCCAAATGACAGCTGGCGCAATCAGCGACACACTTGAGCCTCTGGAGTTGCCTGAAGGGCTCGACCTTAAGAGCCCTGAACTGGGTGGAGAGTCCCTCGGAGAAATCGCAATTATAAAACGTGAGGCTCTTAATTCCAGGGCAGTACTGACTAATATATACCAGAGCACTCCTGTCAATCTCCTCCACGTGCTCCAGATGAAGACTCCTTATCCTCGAGTTGGTCATCTCCAACAGATCATTCACCTTGTCGCCATAAAAATCACAAGACAATAGCTTGAGCTCCTGGAGGTGCTCCAGTGCAGAGAGAATCCTGAGATCAGTTCTCTCATCACACATGATCGATACACTAGTGACGAAGGGGCATACGTCGACGAACAAGAACAGATCATCAATCGTGACGTTTCTAGTTTCGAGGACCTTGAGAGCAAGACTCTTGTCCTGATTGATTTCCTTGAGGGAGATGGCCTCGAAGACTTCCCCAACGTCGTCACAACGTCCCATATTCTCGAGCCAGGGGAGTCTCATGAGAAGTTCAGAGAATCCACCTATCGAGACAGAAGTCCTGAACAGCTTGACTTCTTTCAGAAACTGACAATTGAGAATCGAGGGAATACTCCTGTCTGTCACTGACCTCGAGGCAATGACGTCGAGAGCCCTGAGCTTCTTGCAGGTCTCACCCACCACGAAGATGATGTTGTCAGTGCAGTCTGAACAGAGGGTGAATGATAACAGATTTGGCATATGAGATACACCATTAATTATCAATTTCTCAATCTCAGATGTTCTCCAACCAGCGGAGCCTGAGCCAAGGTCGAGCACCTCAAGACCCGACATGTTCTCGAGGTTGTTGTATAGGACGTGGCGCATTATCTTCGGCCACTCAGCGAACTCCATCGAGCGCAGATTGTGATGGAGCAGCACCTCGATGAGATTCACCAGGACACTCACCTCTGTGAGGAAGACGTTGATCGGTTGAAAATCGTTGTAAGTGTTTCGACGATCATTTATCAGGAGTTTAATGGCAGTCAAGGATTTCAGAGCCATTCGGTTGTACAAGTGACGGGGAATGCTTGAGCTCAGACGGTGCTTCATTGATTTCAAGAGATTGTGCAGACGTTTTGAACCACCTCGGGGATCTGTTCGTGATTCGCTGCAGATCGGAGGGACTAGGGATTTACCGAAGTCTGTTACGTATTCGCCGATGGAGCAGAGTGCCAGCTCCTGCAGCGCAGGCACTTCATGCTTCCGGGGCATTTTTACAGGCTGGAAAATTTCGGATTGACCATTAGGTCGTGAACACTAGGTCGTCGAGCTTCCAGGGCTTTTAGGGGATTTATTGAGGGATAAGATTTTAAAAAAACTAATCCAAAAAAGCCGATAGGTATTAATCCAAGAGGTGGATAATTTTTTTACTGTTTTATTCACGCACAAAAATATTTGTGAACACTCACCGTAACGAGAATTCTTGACTCTATCGAAGTACGATCCTTTCCCCTCGATTCCAAGCTTCTGGTAATCCTCAGCCCTCAGGGACAGCACCAGTTGACCTTTCGGTGTAACGCAGATGCAATTTTCGAGATCAATCCTCGTATTTATCGACAACAGAGTTAATTCCCCTAAAAATAACTTGAGTGTATTATAAAACGATGGAAACTGTCCAATTTTAGTGTTCAAGGAGAACCAAGGCTTATCTCAATTTGATCAATTAGATTAATTTTTTTATAATAATTGGAATTCAGAAGAAGACGTCAAGAATATTTTCCAGGAGAAATTTTATCTCGATTGGTAAAATTATTTGTTAGAAAATGATTTTTAAGAAAGGACGAATTGAATAATTCAATCCTGAATTTACCTTTTTTAACAAAAGCCTCGATGAACTCTTTGTCAATGATTCTCCAGACAGGGAGAGCCTCGACTTTGTAGTACTCACTGTCCTCTAGGATATTGTCAACAATATCCACAGGGAGTTCTGTCTTGTGTGGAGCAACAACAGACACCTGGCAACAATCCAAAACCACAAATAATGTGAAATCGTGGGATTACGTAAAAATTGGAATAACTAAAGTCGCAGTATCAAGGAGATAAAGAATGAAAGACAAAGGAGGAGAATTGGATACTTGAAATGTAATGACTAAAGAGGAGAACGACTTACTGAGTGATTGTAGTAATGATTACTAATTGTCAGGGGCACTTCCTGCTGTCTCCAGTGTGCTATTTCATTGTGATGCTGTGGGGCCTTCAAGTCCCACACTTTTGGACACAACATTGGTGCATTGGAGGGACAAATTAAATGAAATAAAACTGCGACGTTTGTTTTGGAGGTGCGAGGGTTAGGCCTGTGGTTGGAGAATCGTTGGGGATTGGTGTGACTGGAGTTTAAATTGTGGAGGGGTAGCACTTGAAATGTACAGTCTCACTGACAATTCATGATTATTCGGAGAGAAATTATTGGTTCAAGTGGAATTCAATTTATTCCACCAAAAATCAATGGGATTCCATCCACGACATCAACTTACTGAAACATGTACTATTGAAATACTAAAAATTTTTTTTAGAGGATAATCACTAAATATTGTTTCCATTTTCTTTTTAAAAAATATTCTAAAATATTCTAAATTAGGCTACATATGGGATGGCATGATTTTATTGGGGAGTTGACAGGTTGTGTTGTAGTTTATTTTTGATTCTTCGAATTGGTTTGATCTAGTACTCATTTTGATGGAATTTTTGGAATTTTAAAATGCATTTGCTGTCACATCTACTGCAATCGTCCTCGGGTTCTTTTTCTATTACTGCCGATCTTTAACGAAGGGAGAGGAATTGCAGTTGAACTATAAAACTGGACACGTGGTTGAGGCCTTTATGATTTGTGCAGAGACGAAGATTTAATTACCTCTTGGAGAGTATTGCATTAACAAGCTTCGGTGGCGCAGCCGGCAGCGCGTAAGTCTCATAATCTTAAGGTCGTGAGTTCGATCCTCACCCGGAGCATTTTTTTTTTGCCCGAAGATTAAACAAAAAATTACCATTCCTTTTTTTAATTCAATATTATCGTCCCTGAAGAAAAAAAAATGAACTGAATGAGCCCTGGACAAGCAGAACGCAATCTTACTCGAAAGGTGACTTATTCTCAGTATATGGAGTGTACAGTATTATCTCACGAATGTAAATTCTGTTTTTTTTCTCTTTATTGTAAAGATTAGATTGAGAAGTTCGGGATTAGTAATGATTCATTTCCGTTTTTTCCTGGACTCGTTTGGATTCTTCTTCATCCAGTACTTGAAGTTAGAATGTCCAGCTCGGATGCCCAGCATTGCAGATTTGGAATTGACATCTCTCATTATAAAGGGAGAGAAGCCTGCGATGTAGTCGTCGTTGAGAGGATCATTCTTCATTCGTGCTAGCCTCGAGGGCCTCTGATCTGGGATTGGCTGGTCCTCACAGAGAATCGGATTGTTGGCGTGTTTTCCTCCTTTCGGAGTCGGCAAGGAGAACTGTGAATATTAAAACCATCAATTTTGCATTCAAAGCAATCGACATGATAAATTATTTCAGATTACCTTTTTTCCTTTGGCAGAGAGCGGTTTTCTGAAATTAATGTGAATCTTCTCATTACCCTGGTCATCCAACGATACCGCGACTTTCTTAAGTGTCTTCAGCCCGCAATTGGGGCAGAATACTTTGGTCATGATGCTGGTGGTCTTAAAGCAAGCGTAACACCGGAAAATAAATGTTCTCATTTGTCTTATGACTCTACCATCCAAGGCAGCGACATTGAGACCGATTTGCATGAGGACATTTTGCATCGCGAAATCAGTCGTCATGCAAGCGACTTTTGCTGGTTTGTCAGATATTATGTCCGATTCCATATCCTTTTTTGCTTGTGCCACATTACCTGAAGAGGAGCATTCAAATAAAAAAATTCAATTATCAAATTATTCTAATTGATTAATATTAACTCCACTCTTGAATCAAGATAACAAAATAAATATTCTAATCTGTAATTGCCTGAATTTGATGAATTGTTTAGAGTTATCATTATATTTCATCGAAAAATTATGTACACTGTTTCATGAGGCCCGAATTAATCGTAGCAGGGAAAATCCATGGATGACCTTGAATACATACCCGGGGTGATCCAGCCCTCATCGTCGTCATCACTCTCCGAGGTGACGACTTCCTCGTCACTCGAGTCCTTGGTAACAGATGCTAGAATTTCGTCGGGGTTCTCAGCCCCAGTCTCCAGCTGGAGTTCATCAGGACTGCAGTTGAGCTTTTGGAACCTTGAAGTCAAATCTTCCGCCAGGGGATCCTGGTCTGATTGAGCAGTGAGATAGCCCTCTGATTCTTCATCTACATCACTGTCAGACGCCCCTGACGTGTCTCCTTTCCCTTCCAGGGTAATTTCTTTCTTTGGAGGATCCCCTGATTCTGAGGTTTTCCCATCGTCTTGAGGATTCTCATCTTCAGAGTCCTCCTCTTCTTTATCCTCACGCCCAGGGATATAAAACCCGATGATACTCTTGGGATGTGCCAGAGGTTCAGATTTTATTGCTGGAAGTGTCTTTACTATCGCAGGTGCCTCTTTGAGGTGATCTTTTCCCACTTTTTCCTTTTCTAATTGATAAGTCAGTGCAATCACTTTAATATCTGTCGCAGAGAGGCTCGTGTAGTCTCCAGTTTTCTTCGCGAATTCCGTGACTGAAAAAAAGAAGAGAAAATAATGACATGAAAAAAATATGGAGCATTTACAATTTGTAGATCTGGAATTAGTGCGGAATTGTCACAATAATTTTAGACAATTTCACATTAACGAGACAGAGATTTTACTCTTTAAAAATCCTCACCAAACTGAATATTCTCAGGAAAGACATCCTTTATTGACAGCTCATAAGGCAACACGACTAGTCTCCTCAGTTGTCTCTTACTTTTTATCTCATCAATAACACTCTGTTCTGTAATAATATTCTCTCCAACTTCCTAAAAAAAAGTATTTCCATAAAACCAAAATCATCGAGCAGAAAATGTCAAAGAAAAATTCCAATAAAAACCCAAACGATGCCATAAAAAAACAATAATAAATATCTCCTGAATTTAACCCAAAATTTAAAATATTGAATTTCTAGTTAATTTGTTATCCCCGAAGAAACCCACCTGAAGAGGAACATTCTTGATGAAAGCACTAGTATCAACAATCAGAAATTCAACTCCCCTGTCTTGCCCCATTTTCATTAATAAATCGTCAGAAATTGACAGTAAAAACAGGAGAAGTTCTGTAATGCCATGTGGTTTCCAAAAACTGTGAAGTTGTCTTCGGGTGGAGTTAGAATTCTTCAAAATGGCCAACCGAGACACCTGAAAAAAATAATTCTAACCTCATATTGTTGTCCAAACTGGATCTCCAGCCAATTTGCACTCAGCAACTACTCCAACAATTGCAGAAGTCGAAAGAATAGGCTTTTCTCGTTGATTTTGACGTGACCTATGGTAAAATGGTGGCATTCTGATTTCTACGTGGTCGTAAAAGTCTCAACAAATGATAACGAGAGGAGATAATTATTGTGTCGTCGTTAGTTCAACGGGCGGATCGCCCACAAACACCAGGGACTCTGCCGTACGCCCTTTGGACAATTAGGTAAATCCATTTTATGTGGTACAGAGGGGCTGAAAATAATGGCAATTGTCCAGGCCTCTGGATCTCGTGGTGAATTTTAATCTGGGGGTTGTTGTAGGATTTATTGGGGACGAGGATTGCTGGATGTCTCATGTGTGTTGGTTCATTGACTGTAAGTGGATTTTTCGTTGTGAAAACAGAAGTCAATGTCTCGTGACGGTTCATGGGTGATTGGGCACTTTGTCATAGGTTGATGCCACTCTTTTTCTGTTTATTCTGATTTTTTTATATCACTCTATGTTTTGATGTCATGCCCTGAAATTCAGGATTGACGTGAATCCTGGAATTTAGGGCATCCTGGAATTTCTCTCGGAAGATTTTGATTTGATATTGACATTTGGGATTTGAAAGTTTCGAGAAAACTTTGCACCAGAATCACTCGCTGCGATGGTAATCAGATAATTATTTCAATTAAAAAAGCAATATCGTGTAATCTAGATGTTAAATAAAATGTTTTCCTGGCGCTGTTCGTTAATGAGGTAATGGCATAATTTGCAGATGTTTCACAGTGATTGTAAACGCTCTGGATTTCAATTCAGGAAGTTGTGAATAAATAATGAAGCAATAGTTATTTTGACGGGTGGGGAGGGAAAAGGAGATGAGTCGCTCAGCAGGATGTGACTTGTGACGGTGATATTGTTTTGGTTTCAGAGTTGATAACCATTGAGCCAGGATGTTGATTCTTGATTAATTAGACATCAGTGCAACTTAGGTATTTGTTGAGAAAATGTCCCACTGTGAAATCGACGGAGCGTCGCCGGGATTTCATCAGCTCAGTGTCACCAGTGAGTATTTGTGGTTCTGGGAATTGTTATGAGGAAAAATAGTTCACCCAAGGCAAGGCCACTTGTCTGAACAATAAAATTAATTTTCGTGTTGAAATTTACTGAAGGCAACACTTTTAGAGAAGAGGTGGAAATATCCTTTGCGTTGACAAAATTAAAGGAATAAATGATAAGAAAATGAATTTGAATTAATCTAACTAATTTGCCAGCCCCTAAAATTATAAAGGCTTTATTAAAATCTATTTTTATTTCTCCAGTTGAAGCAGCAATTTTGCGAAGCTCGAGCTTCCTGAAGCCAAATCCCTACGTGGAATTTTCGATCGACGACAAGAGCCCACGAAAAACCGAAGTGTCAAAAGCCACGTACCAGCCAAAATGGAACGAGCAGTTTACAATTCTCGTGACACCTTATTCCCACCTGCACTTTCGGCTGCTGGATCACAGTACTTTCAGAAAGGACACGACAATTGGGGAGAAGCGAATAAGCCTCTTCCAGATTCTCTCCCACTACAACGGAAATTTGGAGCGCCTAGAGCTGACCCTGGACCTGATAAACGAGAGTAAGCATGATTCCCAGGTGTCAAAGGTGGGTGAATTGGTGACCCTCTTCGATGGATTAAAAATTGACATGTCAACGATATCTCCACCGCAGTGCGACCAGTCGCACGGTCAGTGCACGACCTCTCAAGTTTCAACGAACGATCCGACAAACAGGAGCATTCTGAACGGTGGGATTCGTGCCCTGCTCAGGGCCCAGGCCCCAGAGAATGCCCCGAGGGTCCAGAGAAGTTCCTCGATGATGTACGATCCCACCTTCAACCCACCAGCCTCCCAGTCGATCTCCATATCGACTCCCCCAGGCATTTCCAATGACTCCCCGGGGCTGATTCTGACGAACGGCAGTACAGGTGCCCACGAGGGTGGGACAGAGACTCCTGGTGGTCCCCGACTCCCCGAGAATCTCATGAGGGAGTTGAACATGACGAGATCGACGTCAGAGAGCACCAGTGTCCCCAGACTTCACGAGGGAAGAGTCAATGATAATGCTGTGGTACCTGGATGGAATGGAGCTGGCAGTGAGGCCCCTGGACGGGGCAGTGATGTGAGGCAGGAGGGACGTGTGCCCCGGGTACCTGAAGAGATGATGAGGGAGCAGGAGAATGGACAGGAGGAGCCTCTGCCACCTGGATGGGACATGAGGTACGATATTTATGGAAGAAGATACTACGTTGATCATAACACGCGATCCACCTCGTGGGAGAGCCCTCAGCCGCTGCCTCCTGGCTGGGAGGTACGTCGAGATCCCCGAGGGAGAATTTACTACGTCGATCACAACACCAGGAGCACAACCTGGCAGAGGCCCAACACCGAAAGGCTCCAGCATTATCAGCAGTGGCAGGGAGAACGTCAGTTCGTTGTCCAGCAGGGAAATCAGAGGTTTCTCTATCCCCAGGCACATGGGGGACAGCCTGTTATCCCCGGACCATCGACATCAGCTGCTGTTGATGATGATGACGCCCTCGGGCCACTGCCTGCTGGATGGGAGAGGCGAAAACAACCTGAGGGGAGGGTTTATTACGTTAATCATAAAAACAGAACGACCCAGTGGGAGGACCCCAGGACTCAGGGACAGGAGACGGGGATCGATGAGCCACCGTTGCCTGATGGCTGGGAGATCAGACTCACTGAGGACGGTGTGAGATACTTCGTCGATCACAACACAAGAACAACGACATTCCAAGATCCTAGACCTGGAGCACCCAAGGGTCCCAAGGGGGTCTACAGAGTTCCTAGGGCGTACGAGAGGAGTTTCCGGTGGAAATTGTCACAATTCCGTTTCCTCTGTCAGACCAATGCACTGCCCAATCATATCAAGATCAGTGTCAGCAGACAGACCCTTTTTGAGGATTCGTACCATCAGATTATGAATGCCGAGGCTTTCGCTCTGAGGAGGAGACTGTACATCATCTTCAAAGGTGAGGAGGGACTCGATTATGGTGGAGTCTCCAGGGAATGGTTCTTCCTATTGAGCCACGAGGTACTGAATCCCATGTACTGTCTCTTCGAGTACGCAAATAAGAGTAATTATTCATTGCAAATAAATCCGGCGTCGTACGTTAATCCTGATCACCTACAGTATTTCAAATTCATTGGGAGATTCATCGCAATGGCCCTTTATCATGGAAGATTTATCTACAGTGGATTTACCATGCCCTTCTACAAGCGAATGCTAAATAAAAAATTAGTTATGAAAGACATCGAGTCAATAGATCCGGAATTTTATAAATCACTCGTTTGGATTAAGGAGAATAATATCGATGAATGTGGACTTGAATTGTACTACAGCGTCGATTTTGAGATATTGGGACAGGTCATACATCATGAGCTCAAGGAGGGGGGTGACAAAATCAGAGTCGTTGAGGAGAATAAAGAGGAGTACATCAGGTATTATTATATTAATAATTATACATCCAAATTTTTGATAATTTCATTGTATCAATTGCTGAAATAAATGATTTTGTGATTGATTCTTCAGATTGATGACAGAGTGGAGGATGACACGAGGCATCGAGGACCAGACCAAAGCCTTCCTTGAGGGATTCAACTCAGTGGTGCCCTTGGAATGGCTGAAATATTTCGACGAACGTGAGCTGGAGCTCATGCTTTGTGGCATGCAGGAGATAGACGTGGACGATTGGCAGAGAAATTCAATCTACAGACACTACACAAGGAACAGTAAACAAGTTCTCTGGTTCTGGCAGGTAAGAGCATTGTATTTGATTTATTAAATTGTTAAAGTACAGCACGTACACGTGAAATTCACTTGCTTCGCAGTTCGTGAGAACAACTGACAATGAGAAAAGAGCACGATTGCTGCAATTTGTTACTGGAACGTGTCGAGTGCCTGTTGGAGGATTTGCTGAATTGATGGGTGAGATAGATTTTCAGTGAATTATTTTAACGAAGGAATATTTATTGTTTGTTAATAAATATGGGGAAAGGGCGGTACACCGGTTTTTAGGGAGAAATAACGTATTTTTATGGTTTTGAATTAGTTTACAAGTTGTTGCATTTATCTTCATCAACTCGTTTGTTAAATTTAGGGAGCAATGGACCGCAGAGATTCTGCATCGAGAAAGTGGGCAAGGACACCTGGTTACCACGATCTCACACGTGTTTCAACAGACTGGACCTTCCTCCGTACAAAAGTTATGATCAAATGGTGGAAAAATTGAATTACGCCATCGAGGAAACCGAAGGCTTCGGTCAGGAATAGTATCTCCACATTCTCCACCCCTCACACTGATCATTTATCCGTCATTTTCCAATAATCCAACGCCTTTTTCTTTTACTTTTTCTTTACACCGAATTTATTTTTATCAAAAAAAAACACAAGTGATACCACTATCGCGAGAAATAGAAATTTTATGCAATGTCTGTAGAATTGTCGAGTAGAGATTTGTAAGTGCTATCTGTAGTGGAGTTCTCGAAATCAAAAGAATCTGAGAACTTTCATGAGAAAGTTCAATCGGTGGATAATTGCCAAAACTAAATGAATCTTTTCTTTTTCATATCGTTTTTTGTGAATATTTCCGAATTTAAGAGAGATACCGATAATGTGTGAAGGATCTTCTTGTAGAGCCAAGTGAGGGATGAAAAAATTCGATTGATCATCTTGATGGGCCTCTCTGATCCTGAGATATTCCCCAGAAACAGATCTAAAGAGAAAATATCTCGTTTTATCAATTAATCACTGCAATCATTGTTATTATGATAGAAATTTTTCTTGTATACTTTTTACACGTTTCAAATCATCAATAGGATTATTTCATCTCGGGTTCGAGAACACGAGAGAGTGAGGAAATGCGAAGATTACGGAAATCACGAATTCAATAGAATTATTGTATATAATGATCGTAACCGTAAAAAACACTGTGGTATTTTTAGCAGCGTAGACTGGGAGAGAATTCTTGCTACTTGAGGAACACCCAAAGACATCAGTGAAAGAAAGACATCAATTATTTCCTGATGGATTTTTAATAATTCGATAATTAACCGACGAAATATTCGAATCGATTTCGTTCAGGTACCAGTTTTCAATGAATATCTCGGAATTGAAGAAAGATATCGAAATTTTCATAGGAAACTTTTTGTACAGCTGGATTAGATCTAGAAAAACTTTCCTACAAAGATTTGACTATCACTCTTAGATTCAGAGATATTTCGCAAAAACGAGAATAGGATTTTAGAATACTTGAAAGTTTTTACTTCTGAATTGTTGTTTTGTTTCCCTTTTCTATTCTGGAATTGACTGACTCAGTTTCGGAACAGACGCATTATTATGATTGAGAAATATTGAAGAATTTCCCTCCGGCCAGAGTGTGAATTCATCGCAGCCTACGATCGAGTTATTTGTAAATAGTACTGTTGGCGATAGGTAATGACGTAAACAATTGTATAAATCTCCGTATGAACTCTTGAAAGTTGAAGTAACATCTTGTGTGTATGTGTGAGTGATTTAATTGTCTAATTAATTGAAGGTTCGAATACGTACGCGGGAAATTTTAATGATGAAGTGGTGGGGTCCTACTAATTGTGGAATTATCTCGAGAACAAGGGGGTTGGGGTGAAAAATTCATAAGATCTTTTTTGTGAGATATTTAATTTTGAGCAAAACAAGTCTATACACATTTTCGCGTAAACCCTCTATTTACTGAGTTAGGCCACATGATGTGTTTCACCAGTTTGTTACTGAATCAATTCTGGCGAAGAATAGTTTTGGAATCCTTTGATTCTACCCTATGGAGGAAGAAACATGGAAATAGCAAAATGTCAGCAGCTCTGTGAATTTATTTTTGGATTGATTTGATAAATGAGACAGTGGAATGTCTCAATTCGTTCAATTCAATTGGAGGATCAACGATTTCCGTTCATTCAAAGACTGCTCAATAGATTGTACCCATACCAATGAGGATTGAGAATGAGAATCTGCGAGAGTGACTGAAGCTCCAGTGAAGACGATTTTCGTAAATAGTGCAGTGCCAACGGTAGACGATTATCACGTGATTTTAAATCAATCGATATTGATTTTGTATTGGAGTGGACCGATGAAAAATCACAATCAAAATGCGCGATTATCTCGAGAACAAGTTATTACAGGAAAATTAATGTAGAGGACTTTTTTGCAGAGAATGAAATCTCCGACGAAAAATATCTTGGCACTTTTTTGTCTAGGATGACTCGTTATCGGGGTAATTGAAAATTTGTGATTGAATTGTTGCCTCTTCATTATTGAATCAAGTTGAGACTTTATTTCCTTCATTTTCTGCAAATTTTGGTAGACTGTCTTGCAACAATCCATTAAATATATCTGGGCCTGGTTTCACGGTAGTATCTAAGGTTTATTAGAACTGTATATATGTTTGTACAGAGTATATACAATTAATAAAATTAATTTATGGTTGAAAACGCCAGGAAATTCTCTCGTTTCTATATTTAAATTTTATTATCAATTTTCTAATAATAATTTCACTAGGAAACTCAAAACACTCCCTTTCCTCCTGATTTCATATAGTCTAAATCAAATCACGTAGTTAACTATTCCATAATTTAATATCTGACTATTGTAACGATTTGCTGGATCTTCAAATTTCCTATATTTTTCTTACAATTTCGGACTGAAGTCGAAGAATTTGCTCCAGGGGAATTTAGTCAGAGTCCCCGGCTCGATCATCGGCTCGACAGACTTCCAATTTTTATCGAGTGTATTCAGCTCATCTGAAAGTAAACAGTCACTTTATTACAGATTCTAAAATTATTTCGAGGACTGAAGGCACGCACTTGGATCCATATTCTCGAAATTTTCAGTTTGGGTCTCGACTCCATCCTTATCCTTTTTTATCACGACAGTGTGGATTTTCTCCCCCATCCTGTGCTTGACGATGGTTTCGGAGTTTCCCTCGTTGTCTTTTGTAGTCCTCCTCTCCTCGATCGATCCATCAGGACGCCTAATTGTCTGAGAAACAATAGATTGCCCAAACGATCGGAATTTAAATGGCTGGGGAGAAGTCAATTCTCCTTCGGGCTCAGCAGTTCCATTCCAAACCCTGGAGAAATCTTTGAGATCCACTCTGCACTCAGAAAATAAAATCAGTTCATAACCCAGGATTTCTGATAAAAACTGTCATCACAAATTAAAAAAAGTGAATCACTGCTGGATTTTCGAGAATGAATCTTAAAAATTGATTTTTTTTAGGAGTGAAATAAAAATTGTGGACTCTTCTCACTTTCCATCAAGATCTTCATCACACTTGGGGATATCAACCCCATGGTTAGGTGGTGGTAGGGTGTACCCAGGTTTCAAAACTTCATCCCTCAAGTCCCTCTCCTGCTGATTTGGTGGCATAATCTGTGAAAATCCCTCGAAGGGTATCTCCTTGCCCTCTCCAAGCCCAAAGCTGAAGAAATCCTTCATCATAGTGTCCATCTGCGATTCAAAGTACCTAGTCATCTCGAAAGGATCCGTGAATATCTCGAAGTGAAATCCTCGACGAGAATGCCCAGGATGTCTACAACAATTACAGACATCAATGAAAACTCGAGTCTTAATAAATGAATTTTTCCTGCTTGTCAAACCTGTAGTCTTCCCCATACTCTTCATCGTCATCTTCATCATTCTGCCAGATAGGATTCCTGAATCTGTCGCCAAAAATTCGTTGATCATCGTTCCTGGAAAAAAAATAGAGACTGCAATTTTTCAGATGGAATTCTCAACACGAATGGAAGTTTCCAGAGCCTAGAGCTGCCCTGAGCCCTCGAAATCAATGAGAATCCCCAGAAATAATCACTCACCCCGGATTCACACGATGATTATCTCCTCCCCCGAACAAACTCTCCAGGATAGACTTCAGGAACATGATTTACTCATACAAAACCCTCGAAACGTCAACTACGCGTTTTCTCGTTACGTCACATTCGTAAATACTGCATCATCAGATTTTTTCTCATTTACGTCGACGTTCTTCATGTTCTCCTTCCACACCGACGTGAATCTAGTCGATTTAACCTCAATTCAAGTGATTTCATTATCCCAGAACGTCTGAATAAATAATTCATTGTTTTCTCTTGAGTTTGTTGAACAAATCTCCGAATTATTGGAATTGCCGTTGCTGTATTGATCAGAGAATTGTAACTCAGACTTCAGAACAAGAAGATGATTTTCAAATATAAACACCAGATGAAACTTCATTACTCTTAATTATTCTTAATGAGTAAACAAACGATCGACATTTATCAATTCTCGAGTGTTGATTGTCGAAGAAATCAAAAGGTGAGTATCTTGTTTAATTTAAAATTTATTAATTTAAAATTTATCAATGCAATTATTTCGGAGAAATTTTCCATGAATTTCATTTTTCTAATAAATATCGTAATAAAAAAGTACTGCAAACAAAAAAAAAACATTTTCAAACTTCTCAATTTCTCCTTTTTATGAGCAGAACCTGAAGATGTTGATGGGCATCTGTACCTTGCACATGTCCATCCCTGGAGGACACTAGGGTATCAAAAAAAAAAAAAATTGATCCATCCACAAAGATGAACAGCATCTCAGGACAATTTCGCAAGACGACGTGGGATCCACTGCTGATAATATCCCAGATAACAGCTGTACAAACAGTTCTGTACTTCTCCCTGGGCATTTGGATCTGGATAGCCACGATTTTTCTGGGAGCAACGAGATCCCTGGACTACGCATTCCACTACAAGGAGATTCACGTGAGAGATCACGGTGGTAGATTAGTTATCGCGATATTCGTGATTAATTCATTGATTGGGGCTGTAGCTCTCTGGTGGCTCGTCCAGAGGACGAAACAGTGCATGGATTTTACCTGCACAGCTCATTTGATTCATTTGCTATGCTGTTGGATCTACAATTCGAGTTTTCCTACGACATTCAGCTGGTGGTGTCTCAATATCGTGTCGATGACAATCATGTGTGTTTGCGGGGAATTTCTGTGCATGAGGACAGAGCTCAAAGCCATTCCCCTGGGGATGAACAGCCAGAAGACAGCATTGTAATTACTATTTGGCCCTGATAAACATTGAATTCAAATCATTCGCATCGGAGAACAGAATAAATAAATCCATTTTGTTAATCATTTTGTAGAAGCTTGAGGTTGTTTTTTTTCTTCACGAAACGAATCTGCAAAATTATTTTTTAACATTTCAGGATTTAAATCTTAGCTCTTGTGATAAATGTCTGCAGTATCGATGGAGTCATTTAGAAAATCAGATAATCTTCCCGTATATCAAAAGGGCAATCGGTTTTTCATTTGTTTTCGACTTCAATTAATCGATTCTCGTTCAGTACTCGATTATTGCTCAATGTTTGATTTTTATCCTGAGGATCGATCAGAGAATTGCCGAAGAGAACGTCGTCAAAGTCGGCCGACGAGCAAACACCCCCATTGCGTGTGGCGCCCTCCCTCTCTTGGGGTGCAGTATTACGATGGCACTGGGGTCTTTCAAACCCCCAGAACTGAGCCTCTACTTCAGTCAATCCTCTTTGCCCCCGGCCGCTTTAGTGGCGTTAGTAATATACATAGTGTCATCAGAATAATCAAGAAAGAATAAAAGGAATTCCTGGAATCACGTAATTATGGTGGGAATTCAGTAAATCTCATATTCACGGAGTAAAATAGGAAGTCTCCATTCTGGCATATTGGAAGACGTTACAATCTCAGAGAAATCATAAAATTATTATTTGTTGCCAATCAGAGTTTACTACTGTCACAACAATGTTGTCGAGTATTGTAAAGGAACATCAGAGCAAACAGCACGCACGAAAAGAACTCCAGGGTAAATTAAATTTTCCTGGTTCAAGAATCAAATTGATTTATGTGTTCAACGATATTTAAAGGAATATAGTTATATATATATATATTATTATTATATATATAACTATATTTCTTGAAATATTATAATTATGAGTTAACTCGATTTGATATCTCAATTACTGAGATAGATTTGTTCAGTGATGATTAACAATAAATGTCGATTTTTCAATCACGATCATTAACTAATTATGATAAATGTTAATGATTTGTTAATTTTGAGCAGAACAAAAACGCAAAGAGGCTATACAAGCTGCTAATAACTTGACCCAAGCACTTGTGGATCATCTGAACGTTGGGTGAGTATTAAATTTTGACATTTCGTCATTAGGTCAACAATGCTGATCTCAACGAGGTCAAATTGTCATTATTATTTTTATTTGTTTTTCTTTTTTTTTGCACTATAGAGTGGCTCAGGCGTATTTAAACCAGAAGAAACTCGATGCAGAGGCGAAGCAACTGCAGCAGAGTGCAACGACTTTTGCTAAACAGACACATTCTTGGCTGACTCTGGTGGAGTCCTTCTCTAGTGCCTTGAAAGAGATTGGAGATGCTGAGAACTGGGCCAGAAGCATCGAGGGAGACATGAGGACTATCGCCACTGCCTTGGAATATTCTTACAAAGGTCATTGTAATTTTTACACTTGTTTTCCCTTTTTCAATCACAAACTCAATCATTTCCTAAAAAATAGCAATATAAATAATTTATTAATCTTTTTTTCCAGCAACTCAAGAAGTCCATGGACCCACCCCTAATCAATAGCCCAAACAAACAACACTAAATGTATGATCTCAATCATTTTATTATTAATTGATAATATACAATATACAGTAGAAAAATCAATAATCAAGGGCGGGAAATAAACAATCACCACAAACTTGTTCTCTTTATTAAATCCAAACATCCTCAATCGATAACATAAAAGAAAAATAAACACAATCATGATAATTGTACATAATATTGATACGAGGACAGAAGGGATGGGATGGTGGAGGGATTTAGGATGGGACTGACTGTGGAATTTACATAGTAAATATATATCTTTCCACTTTAATTTAATAAACAATAGTTTCATTTCTTCATAGCTTCCCACCGTAATCCTGTTGTTGGTATCAAACTGATAAAGAATATGATCAGCTGAGAACAATGTACTCTTGAAAATGAACAATCGTTGAACATCTTGAATACTCTATCTTCAGGTGCACCCGAAACTTTTTTTTTTATTAATGTATTTTTTTACATATCGTCTCTTGCTGATGCTTTAATCCCCTCAAAACATCATACGTTGAGGACTTTTTATTTTCACTCTTCAAGTCTCCAAGACTTCTCTCGTCGTCAAACTGTAGATCATATTCTTTGTCACGCGTTAACTTAAACCTTGACTTTTATATTTTCTTGAATATTGAACTTTATCGAATTTTGTTTCTTGTTATCAGCATTAAATCTTCATGATATCTTGCCCAAACAATTTTTCAACGTTTTTTATACTTCAAACTTCCCTCTATCATCCAATACCTCTTGATTCAAAACCTTATAAACAAACAAATATGTTAGAGGAGTTACAGTGTTGCTTTCCATATGTATTATATATTTATGGTAATTGCTTATAATAAATGGTTTGCATAGGTTTTTTTTTTTCAAAGGAAAAAATTACCACATTTAGTAGTCGTACCCTCGAGAATGGGGAAGGAGACTCGTTAAAACGGTTGGAATACAACTGTCTCAGTGAAAGTTATCTCTGGATTTTCATTCGTTTATTTAATTCGTAGAGGAACAAAAAGGATTGTCGCTAATCCAGTGGCAATTCATTTCGTCCCTTTACCACAATCATTTACTCAATCAATTAAAAAATTTATAAGAAAATCGATAGCTCCATCATATTCCAACCTTTACATTATAGCCATAAGAATATAGAAAGGATATCCCCAATCTTATCTCCATAATAAAAAAGGAAAGCTTTTTTTATCACGAAAAAAAGGATGTCAGTATTCTCACCTTACTGAGCCCCAAGTGCGTAATTTATCAGAATAAATTGAATCACAAATGAGGGATTGAAATTCAAATATTTTTCAAAACATCCCTCAGAACCGAATGAGTTAATTCAAAGCGGTTTTAAAATTTGAACGAAACTTCGAATAGTGACAAGCAATGGATTCCGAATTCAATGAAATGGAAAAAAATTGAATGGTAATTCTAATTTGCAATTAACAATTCCTTAATTGACTCCACGTTTCAAAAAAAAAAAAACAGGGCAGAGTAAGATGAGTACTGGACTCTATCTCCCGTCCACGTCAAACCGACCCCTCGAAAAAAAAACAAAGCAACTAGTAAAATCACTCGACTCTGTTCTTTCAAAACGAGAAACAAAAATGAGATTTGGGAGAAAAGAGAAAAAAAAAACAACGGGGGGAGGATTAAAGTTAAGAGATAAATGGCTCCCGAAACACCTGGCCTTCTCGATCGCTCAGTTTAATATCGACCTGAAATTCATTAAGCAACAGAAAGAAAAATACTAATAATTTGCATGAATCTGTTTGAACCCGTGAGTAACAAGGGTCGTATTAAAAAATTTATATTTATCTATTGAAATAATTCCGAGGCTCTCAACGCATCTCTCGTCAGTTTGTCGTCCATATTTTATGGGTTTTCTCAATACCTTAATCGAGTAGAATGTTAAATGGAACGATAAATCGAGTGATAGAGACACACCAGCCAATGTATTAATCCAGAATATTTTTTTTTTCTAGTGGTGAATTTTTATCGAGTGACAATCGATCAGAGCCATTGAAATATTTTAGTCTTGAGGGAAGGGAATTAATCTGAAGAATACAGACTGGCATGTCGTATTTATGGTATAGTGAGTTCATACATAGACGGAATCATGGAAGGATCTGACTTACGTGGAGAGTAAGAGCGTGACCTGGTGCGATCGTAACGTGTCCTGCGACGATTGTAGTGGGGACTGGGCGATCGACGATAACTTCCTCTGTAGCTAGAGCTTCTGTGAACGATAATTCATGTGATAATCGTCTCCTCAATTTTGCAACTCAATTCCACGAGGAAAAAACGTTAAGACTCAGAAAATCTTTATTATTTATACTATATTTCGTCACTAGATCTTTAGGAATTTTTATATTTATATTTATATTTATTTATTCACTTAAATGGGCGAATATTTTTTGAATCTTTCCCCTGTAGATATACAATGAAAATTGATAGAGATAAAGGGAAAACTGTTGATTTTAGTGACGTATTGTGATTGCAGTAGAAATTAAGATTTTAAAATTGAGATGGGAAATACAATTTCGAATTGTGAGAATTATTTTAATATTTAGATACTTACTCTCTACGTCTAGGTCCACTCCACCCCTTATCGTGCAAATGTGTGGGTTTTCCCATGTAAATACCAGGGGTGGGTGTGTGGGCCCGTTGAGTTATAGAAAAATCAACTCTGATACGTCTTCCATCAATTTCCATCCCTGAGCATTGCTCCTTGGCAACTTTGGCGTCCTCACTCGATTCAAAATACACAAAGCAAAATCCTCTAGACCGTCCAGTCTGAAACCCAAAAAACCCACAGTCGAATCACAACTGAAACAACTACAAACTTATTACAATATAATTAAATAAATAAATTAACTCAATTTTATTGACTTCAATTGTTTGATTGTAGCCAGAGGCCTTTAACGAATTGCATATTCTTTAAAACAATTGTTCTAAATCTCTGGCATTTATCTCCCAGAAAGTTGTGAAAACCTTCTGGATATATTTTAAATTAGTTTAATAGTATAATAATGATAATAAAATAAATAAATTTTCCTTCTCTTGAATAAATGAAAGTAATTAAAAAATTCCGTTGTTTTCAATATATTATATATTATATTACTATAAATAAAAAATGAAAGATGATATTGATATTTGAATGGGAAAATACCTTAGCATCATTAACGACTTGCACACGTTCAACAGGTCCGTACTTTGAGAAAATATGATGAATCTGTAGTTCAGTGGTGTAAATGGAGAGTCCGAATACCCCGAGGCACCTCGAGGGACACGGATTATCCCGATTACCCACGTGTCTTCGTCTCGATGACATTGGACTTCTCGAGTGAGAGCGATAGATGTGTCTGTCCCTCTCCCTCGAGTATCTCGATCGAGAGTACGACCTTGATCTGCTCCTGGAGTATCGTCCACCACCACTGCGATAGGGTGATCTGCCACGACTACGACTGCGTCCAGCTGAATATTTGGCATTGCGATAGGCTTTTCGTCCACGTGATACTGAACGACTCCTCGACCTCGAGTACTCCTTCATCGGTCTGTGGCCATCCTTTCGGTCTCGTGATCTTGAACGTGAACGAGAGTCACGAATACCATCCTCCACTGCACGAGATCTCCGGGGACTCGCACTCCGACTGCCGTTGTGCTGTTTTCAATAATCAATTGATTAATTTAATAATTAATTATTGATGACGTACATTGGATTAACTGTAGGGTGAGTTTTTCGAAACACTTTCGCAATATCTTTGAAACTACGGCGCACAGCGGTTTTTTTGTCAGAACCTTTTTTGTAGGTTTCACTTCGATCTGCAAAAAAGGTTTTGACGAGAATTTTGTCATTTGCGTAGTTTCGGAGATATTTCACAGAAATCCGTGGGCTTCCCTGGAAGTTCGATCAGAATTTAACCAATTGATTGAGTTTGGATTGTGATGTTTTCTTAATGTTTAACGAAATCATTGAATTAAAAAATCGAGTATTTTATTGATTCTTCGATTATTTTCATCGAAACAAAATGGAGTACTCCAATGAATTTCGGGATTGAATCCTGAAAAAATCGAAAATTTTCAATAGTTCACTGTGGCATTACAAATAAACGCAAAAGCTTTGGGCTTATCCCCCGACAAATATACCTATTTAACGAGCGATAAAAATTCGAGGAAAAAAATGATGGGCTCGAGTTCCCAATTTAAAAAAACATTAATAGAAATACCTTCATTGTCTCCTGCTTCTTCGAAATCCGTGAAAATCTTCGAACTTGAATGAATTGATAAGAAAATTCTACTTCTCCCCCGAAAATGTGGCCCTCGAGTTAACCTTTATTGAATCGCTTGGCAACGATAAACAAAAGTGTAACCCGGGGTTACCTGGATAATAACCAGATAAATCCCTCTGACAACAACAAACAAGAGCATCAGTAGGTGATTGTTAAGTCGTCAGACTCGTGGGAAATAAATAAACCATAAGAAAACACGATAAAATTTTGAAAAATCTCAGCAACTGGCGGATCAATAGCCTGCGATCACATGGTCATAGGTGATTATATAATGAGAAATGACAGGTGTTTGTTTTTAAATAAATATTGTTAATTGCCTTACCTCAATTTCACTCATCATCGAGAACGGGAGCAAATGATTTCTTTCCAAATAAATGTGGAGGACCGGTGTGAGGCCCCAACTCCTTGACTAGTGGCGTCTCAAGTGATAATGGCGTACGCTTCGTTTTTTGCGTGGATGGCGCCTCTCATTTTTGGCGGGACATTCAATTTCTCTATTTCTCCACTGAATATTAAATGTTCAAAACATGTTAACACGCCTTCGAAATAAATTCGTAATTTTTCCATTATGAGATTTTCAAGGCTTTCCCCTTTTTGTCATCAAATTGATAAAAAAATTATTTGACCTTCATAAAAAAATGCAATTGAACGAATTAACCGAATAAATGCGGATATTGTTAGTAAAAATAAAATCAGTCGTAATTGAATCCTAGTATTTTATGATTCAAATAATATATTAATACCGGTTTAAAATTCTCCGCGCTTTTATCTGCCGTACGACGGGTGCGCGTGGGTGATGCGTATGAAAATCCCACGCGTGGGATTTCCCCCCTTGGGGGTAAATGCGCGCGCACTCTGAGCTTTCATTCATAAATACGATGAAAAACCTGGAAAAACAGCTAATAATCAACGAATAATTGTCTACACACAATGAATTTGTGATTGAAGTGGAAAAAGGTGTGGACGAACCGGTGGGTCCGGAGAGACTTGTTTTTTCGTGATAACAATCACTGGCATTGGAATATAAAACAATGGATGACCAGGATGGGAGCAACAATAACCTCTCGATGAGAGAGGCACTAGTGAGTTTTATTTAATTTATTGTATAACTGCAGGTCATTGGGATTGTTTATTATTTGAAACTCTGTGCAGTGATTATTGATGCAGGGGGTGAAAGGGGGGCTAGGGTCAATCAGGAGTCATTAGGGTAGAATAATTGATGAGGGGTCAATGTACAAGCATCGGGAGAGTGATTGACCATTGTTTAAAAATCTCATTCCATGAATTCCTGTATTTTGGACAATAGGGAATAGACGCATTTTCACGTGGAATTTGGTGAATATTCATTAATGTTTATTTTTCCTGTATAAAATAATAGTCTCGGGAAGATTTTTGAAATTTATGGAAGAATCGCATAGAGTGGATTAATTGCAAGAAATATTAAATCTAGAAAATTATTAAAGAGATATTGAGACAAGATTTTGTGAGAAATTCTCAGACGAAAGAAATTCATTATGATAAGTAAATTAAAATAGCAATAAAGTTCGCTGCAGGTTAAAAAAATTAACATTGTAAAAATAGTAATTTGGATGAAAATTTAACGTGCAGATTACCACAGCTATGAAGTTTCTTCAGAATCCAAAGGTATCGTCTAGTCCCTTGAAGCAGAGACAGGATTTTTTGAGAAGAAAGGGTCTCTCCGAGGATGAAATCAGGAAGGCCTGTGATCTGGCAGGTGTCGCAGAAGTCAATGACTTCACGAGTGTTCTCATCCCCCAGAATTATGTGTACCAAGGACACGACTATCAGGTGATGCAACCCACGCTCTTCCACAGGATCAGAGAATACTTCAATACTGCTGCACTAATCGGTGCGACTTTCTACTGCATTTACTGGTTTTACAAGGTAAATTCCCTTTAATATAATATTTTCTCAAAATTATCAGTCTGATGAATAATAAATCCACTGTTAATTTTCAATTCCCAGAAATTCATCCAGCCCCTGTTATTCGGTCGCAAGAAGGACTCGATAAAAGACACAGTGGAGGACCTGGACAAAACTGTGAAGGACTCCCTCAGGGAAATGAAGGAATCCATTTCTAAGGTCGAGAGCAGTGTGAAGAAGATGTCCCAGCACCAAACCCCAGATGCAACGATTCCACACCTTGTTCAGGAGTTGAAGCAGGATTTGGCTAGTCTCAAGGGTCTTCTGCTTTCTAGGAAACAATTCCCCAGTGCTCCACTTTTCATCCCACCCTGGCAGCTCGAGGCCTCGACCCAGAGTCGAGAGAAGGCTGCAGAACGGGAGGACGACGGTGGTAGTGGCAGTAGCACCAACAACTCTGACAGCTCCCTCGAGATGATTCGAGAAGACCCTCCAAAGTAGATTTTAATTTATTGCAAGGGGTTCAGGTAAAAGTGATGGCATGCTTTGGGAAAATCAAGTTGATTAGGTTTTTTCAAAATTATCTCAGAGGTAAAAGGTTCAAGAGACAGGAGTAGAGGACTTTTTACTGGGACATTGAGTTGATTCTATCATCTGTCACCACTGAATTCGATTTCCACTTTAGTCACGGCTCTGTGTTATAATTTTTACATCAATCGAGGATTGCCATGAATTTTATACTATAATTTAGACTTTTTTTTGTATATAATACGGTGAGAGGAATATTGATATGCTCAATGTGGATTCTTTGGCGAATTTTTTTCTCCCACAAAAACTATCGACGATATTCGTTATTATTGAATAAATAATTGAGTATTTTTACTTGTACGAGTGTTTCCATTTGCCCCAACATTAATTTTTTCCATGCAGTGACGTAATCTCTTCGTTATTTTCAAGTTGATCGTCTGGTTCGACGTTGAACAAATAAATATACCAATGGTTGAAAAGGAAATTTATAATTTTATTCACTCGTATTCAATTAATCGATTGTAGATAAATGTTCATGTACTCCATGAACATATCAAGACTGCCTGAGTCAAATTCTTCCTGAAAGAATTACATTCATAACAAATTTATATGTTTCGTTTCCCATTTTTTCATGTAATTTCAATATGTAACTTTATTAATACTCTTTATTCATTAGATTAATCATAATTGTGGACGGGTGCCTCACTGATACAGTGAGTTGCACCAGTCTGTCTAAAAAAAAAGAAAAATCTGTGACTTAGTATCTTCTTTTCACCATTTTATGAGCCATCCTAGGTGGATGGTACAAATAAAAATTTACATATTTTAGTTTTTAATTGCAAACGAACGAGCAAACGAGTTTTTTTGAAACATTGAAAATAATTACAGATATAATCCACTATTAATCGAATCAAGAGAGTAATCAGGAGTTCCACGAACATATCTTGTTTATAAATCGATCTTTGGCTGATGCAATTTTTTATTTCGATCAATTGAGGAAGTTACTTTTTATTAAATTATGTACATAAATAAACAAAAGGTAAATCGAGGATTTCATTGTGATCCTAGGACGCTTTGTGCTGACGAAAGTATTGGCTGACGTTTCCAATTTCATTGGTATGAACTCGAATAAATATTCATAGAGTTTAGCAGCTAATTGTCGAGAGAACCGAATTGATTGTTACTTCATTCATCATTTCGGGAATATCTTGGGTACTAGAAGGTTGAGAGAAAAAGTTATACGACTTCTTTTGTAGAAAATTTCTGCAGCTACAAAAAAAGTTCTGTGGAATTTTCTTCTAAATGCTGGAGTTTTCGAGATATTTACAATCTACATTTTGTTCTTTTTCGCAACTTTATTAAATCTCAAAAAATTCGGTACTGGCAATTTTACAAAAATCTCGGAAACCAGTGGATTTAGAGAAAAAGTCCCCATGGCAAAAAGTAGAGAGTATTCCACGCCCATCAAAAATTTGTAATAACATTTCTGCCTAAGTCAAGTGATTTTCGTGATATTCGCTGAATGAGTTTTGCTGTTACGAACTCTCGAGCAAATCAGCAACAGTGAATTTCCTCCCCAAAATTTAGAAAAATAAACGAATAAACAAGATAGTTTCCTCATCTTCTCGTAATCAGGGTGTTCTATATCTATTTCAATAACAGTATTTAATCCTAAGATTAGACACACTAAACTGCATTATAATAATTTTTGCTTCCTTCAGTTTTTTGTTTTTTTCTTTTTATCTAGTCTAGTCTAATTGAGTCGATTGAATGATGGGATGGGATCAGTTAGCTACCCAGTGTGAGGTAGGTGTAGATTTCTCGATAGTACTGAGCGCACGTCCTGGGTAAAACGCAGAGCGTCCAGAACTGGAAGGAGACTTAGCAAAGCTGTGTCACCAGCATCACTAAACCACGATTTTATTGGTATTGCATTATCTAAAAATCCACAATAAATCATTAAACACTTGTTAATATAAAATATAAAAATAAATATAAAATACAATTAAAATTGAAATTAGGATTGCACTCACGCGGATAAGCTCTGTAAGCCCCAGGGCTATTATCAAGTATGAAAACAGAAGCCAAATCCGAGCAAATGGCAGCTAGGTCCTTGGTGTAAAAACCCATTTCAGGAGTGCAGTGTTGTCTGTAATATCTACGTCTCAATATACCCCTGTTGTTGTCAAGTTTATCAGCAACTGCTGCACCGTATATCTCCATAGATGCTGTGAACACTACGAGCTCATACCTGAGGAAGAATATTCATAATTACTCACGAGAATTCAATCATCAATTAATATAAAGAAGAATCCAATGCAAAATCACTCTCCAGATAATTTGAATATCTTGGGAATTGAGAGGTTTAGGTCGTGAGAAGTTTTTTGTCGCGAATTTTATGAGCAGTCAGTTTTTTTTGGCAAACTCATCGATTCTCGAGATATTTATGATTTACGGAGGGAGAAATGAGGATTGTTTGTATTTCTTACCACTGACTAACAATATCCAGGAAAAAATCAACATGCGGTCTCTTGTGGACGAAGAATCTGACCGGATGTCGGTCTATCGTCACCTTAAGAACAAAATCAGGAGGCGTTCCAGGCCTGACAGTTGGCCTCGCAACTCCATCGTGATGTGAGTGTATCAGCGTCTCATCTAGATCTAACACTAACACTTTTCTCTTTACTATGCCTAGAAAAAAAGGTCCCCAATTACAACAACTCCAGGACACAGAAAAATACAATAAAATCCTTACTGAGTCTGTGCCTGGATAACGGCGACAGTGGGAAGATCTCGTATTTCACTGGTTGCATCTGCGAGATCTGTAATTAAATAAATAACGAGTCAATATCCCAGTCAATCCATCAAACCGAAGGTCTCAGTACTCAGATAAGATAAAAATTTTCTGTAAGCGATATTGGTGAAACAACAAAGGAAATATAGAAAGAATAGTGATAATAGTGGTAATGAATGACGAACAATGGCAACTTCTGATGATTTCCATTGTTAAAATTGATAAAAATTCAGAAAAAAACTGTGAAAAATGAGAAAAAACGATGACAGGCGCTGTGCACCAACTTACGGCTCTAACCTGCTTCTTGAGCAGAAAGCAGATGCATGTCCACACGCGGGAAGCCATAAGAAGGAAAGCTCTCATCCCCATCTGCAATTGCTTGAGCATGTCTATGATAATAGTAACCGGGCCGAAGTCCGGCACTGGCACAAACCCCAGTCAATGGTCTATTGTTCCTGGCACTTGGAGAATGAAGTTAAAAAAAAGCAAAAGAAAAGGAAATCCCTCACTACTGTTGTCAATATCTCACTCTCTCCACTCTCTGTTTATTTCTTCCCGTGGGAAATCCGTACCTCAAAAATACTCGTGTGTAAACAAATCGGGTTAACTTCGGGGTGATAGCATTATCCTCGGCACAAGATGAATTCGATTCTTCAACAACACCAACGGCTATTCTCCACTTAGAATTTGTTTGTTTGTTTTTGTTTTTTTTCGGAGTTGATTCACATTGTTAGGGGCTGTGGAATCGTTCTGGGGATCCAAGAAATGGCGATATTTTTGGGGGTAATTGGCGATCGAGACGGCCTGGTGATGATAAATACCGAGAGCACTAGCCATACCGCACACAAGCCGCCATTTTTCGCACATCGACCCATTTTGTCAGTGTGTGGGTTTTATTTATTACCTGGGGTGGGGGTGCGCATGACAAGTCTAATCTGATTTTATCAATTGATATGGTTTTTTTTTATTACCCTCATTTATTCAAAGAGTTGTCAATTTTACTTTTTTTTTGTTTAATTTTTTTTTCAACTCGTAAAATTTTTTTCTTGTAAACTCGTAAAATTATGATTAATAATCAAATGGAATGAGTGATAATTCAATTATCATATGAATGATAATTATTTGCTCACCGTTGGCCTTTCTTCCTCCAAGATTTACGGATTTTGACATTCAAATTATTAATACTCGTCTACAGAAATAAACTCGACAAGATAATAACTATAACTAATTTTACAAAATTAGACATTCGAATGAGCAACTGTTTTCTCAACTCTTGGCGCGTCTCCGAATTCGGGAAAACTTGTTATTGTGATCATTGAATGATGGAGAATAAACAAATTATGAAAATCAATCACAATAAATCCTTGGAATTATCTCTCATCACTATAATAAACTCAAGTCGAAAGATTTTCCATAAAACATGAAGGGAAACTCGAAAAAGCGCGGAAATGATCGATCGCCGTTTGAAAATGCCGCGGAATTCCCACTGGTAAAGCAGATCCTTTGAAATTTCGCTCATTCCGCTCCACGAGCCGATTTAAAAATTTGACAGACGTTTAAATTACATTTCCTGTCCAAAAAAAAAAATCCGTAAAACTTTTGCCCAAAAAAAATCGGGTATATTTATCCGAATATCTCAAAAATGAGCAAGAATAGAGAAATTTTCATTGAACCTTTTTTATAGCTTTCCCTCCTGCCAACAAAAAAGTTCTTTACCAAAATCTTCCATCTCTAACATTTTCCGGGATATTCCCAATAAAAAGATTTTCTCCCGCCGCTCAAAAAATCGCTCGATTGTAAACTCCCAAGTTCTTATGATAAAGCAGATTTCTTCCCCTATCTGCTCACCTGTTTTCCCCGAAATCCGCCATCATCCGCCATGATACTAGAATATACTCCCAGCCTCCAGAAGCAGCTGCTTGGCGTGGCTATAGCCTAGCATTTTCATTCTGTTACTCAAATAAATTCAGTACCGTAAACACGTCAGTTACTCCAAAATAAAAAACGAGAGAAAAAACAACAAAAATAGTCTCAAAACATCCCCTAATCATAAGCCAAGTGTAAATAAGACAACAGCTGTAGTCAGGAGCATTGAAAATCAATCAGAGATGACGGATTTAACTGAAGTGAAGATGAACGTTGCTGCCCTGAAACGCGTTGATCCGTACATCAGGGATATCCTGGAGACAGCAACTCATGTTGCACTTTATACTTTTAATGCTGACAACAATGAATGGGAGAAGACTGACATCGAGGGGGCATTATTCGTTTACTCGAGAACAGGAGAGCCCTACAATAGTATCTTGATCATGAACCGGTAAATTAACCCAATTTTTTATCACCACAGGATTATTCACGATTTTTTAAAATAATTTTAGAGATATTTTTCCGAGAATTAAACACACATGTCTCTAAACACACTCCATATTTGTTGGAGATTGAGAATAATTTTTGTGAAATTTTTTTTTATTGCAATAAATTTTCATTGCCCGTGGTGATGTGTTTGATGCAGTAATAAGGGGTTGACTAGTGCTTGAGTGAAATAAATAATATTTTTGCAGCCTGAATACAAATAATCTGGTGGAACCAGTAACACAGGGGCTGGACCTTCAACTCCAGGAGCCATTTCTGCTGTATAGAAATGCAAAATGCAATATCTACGGTATTTGGTTTTATGACAAAGACGAGTGCGTGAGAATTGGCTCGATGCTGGATAAACTCGTCAAGGTTTCTGATGAGAATCGTAAGACAGTGGCGAATTCCGGTGGAAAGGGAAAAAAGGCTGCCAAGGCCACCACCAATAATGTCGATATATTCAGTATGCTGAGTAAAGCGCAGGAGGACTTCAACACTACTAAAGGATCAGGGAAAAAATCCGATGGCAATGGAATTGGTAATATCAGTATCAATGAAAATCAAGGAAATATTACACCACTTTCTGCACCACTGGGGCTCGATGTCACGTCCCAGAGTGTAATGGACTTCTTCGCAAAGGCGAAGGTGAGGAATTTTGCAAGAATTATTTAAAAAATTTGTCTAAATTTTTGAGTAATTCTCCTGTTACCATTTGAAATGAAAATAAATGATATTTTGATCTGTCTCTAGGTGAATACAGGACACTTCAAAGCTGGTGATCAACCAACTCCAAGTGTTCACGCAGTGAGTGAGACAAAGCCCTTCCTGGCACGTCTGATGTCTCACCCAGCAGCTCACACCCTTGAACACATCGAGAAGCAACAGAGGTCAACGACTCCACAGCCCCTGCAACCAGCTATTCCCTCAATCCTTCCACCAGCAATAGTTCGCACCCAGAAGTTCATAGCCCAACGTCCCTCGCCTGGTAAACCCAAAAAACAGAGTAAAATGACGCCTCAACAACAGGAATCTGTGGTTTCCACGTTGAATTCAGTCTCACAGGAACTCCAGAGACAATCCAAGTGTATTAATGATACAAATGGCTCTATGAGCTTTCACAGGATACAGTCACCCACTACACCGTCCAGTGTTCTCAATCAGACGACTAGGCATGGAATTTTTAGTATTGGGGGACAGTCTATTGATTGCACGAGGAATGTACGTATTTTTCAATTCATAATAACAATTAGTGACTAAGTAAATTTATCTATGGATAATTAATTTGAGAAAATTAAAATAGTTTTTATGATTTATGAATTAGATTGGGGAAATAATTTTGGTTTGCAGATGCACGACGATTCGATGGGGACAGGTTCCCTCCCTGAGGCCATATCTGCTCTCCCTCTGTCCTTCGTCAATCTGGGAATGGAGTGCAAACCCTCTGGCTTCACCTCTCCCACAGGGTCTCACCCACCTCTGACAAATGCTTACCTGCAAACTCCGGATGAGACACCCACGAGACATTTACACGGTGTGGCCTCAGCACCAGCACTCATTCCTCCAGTGATGTTCTCGGCCCCCAGCCCCTCGGAACCCCCCAACCGACCACTGGAGCCCCTCACCAGGAATCAACTGCTCCAGGCCTTCAACTATCTTCTCAAGAACGATTCAGACTTCATAAACAAACTCCACGAGGCGTACGTCAAGTCCTTCAGTGAAATCCTCTCATAGATCACCATCGATCAATTATTTTTGTGATTATTTTTTATTGCGGGCTACAGTCGATCGATCGGTGTTTTAATCGATGTGGAGTTGGAAATGGGATTGATATGGGCATGAAAATGATATTAAATTGAGATAAAATGGGAAAATCCGGTGGAAGTAATTGTGGAGAAAATTTCGATAAAATTTGGGTCACACTGGAGACAAGGTGAAAAAAAATGGAAAATAAGTCCGATTTTCGTTCTTTTTCGTGAGGAGACGAATGAAAAATTGAATCATTATTTTTTATAAAAAAAGAAAATGAAAAGATGGAAAATGCAACAGGAATGTAACGAATCATGGGTGAAGTGGGGATTTTAATCTGTGATGCCAAAAAAATAAACCCTCGAGTTGTGGCGACAATTGTTTTACAATTCGATTTAATCATTGTTTCCGGTATTAATGAGCGAGCAATCGACGATGAGAGAAGTGTTGAGACGTTGTCTATTTTATAGAGTTGTGACGTAAACATCCTCGAGATGTGGACACGACAGTGGGAGGTGGGGGAAATGGAGAACTTAAAATGAGGATGTGATGAGTTATTTTGATTTACAGATGAAAATAAATGAGAATACAACCGGTTAAAAATTCGTTTCGGTTTATTATTATTTTTTTTCGAGCTTTCTGGCTTTTTCCTTTTTGTTTAAACTATTTTATCACAATATAATATTCCAGCATATTATATGGAATACGATTACACATGCGCAGAGGGATTTTCACATTTTCTTTGAGTAATAATAAATGAGTCTCAGTTAAATTTTCATGGGAAGAATTGATTCTGGAATATTAGACATTTCATGGAGTTTTATTTTGGGTAAATTAGAAATTGATCCAAAATAATCTATTAATCCAATTCCATCAAGTGCAAAAATTCCCTCCACAAAACTCCTTGGCACTTAGTGATCTTCAATTGACAAGCACTACTTCCTCAAAAGAAAAAAAAAATTAACACGTGAAATCATTGGAATCAAAAGGTGACGAGAAAACGTGAGTAATAAATCAACAGCCCCTCGACGAATTAAAAATTCCCCGAGGAGGGCATAAAACAATCAAGTGCGCGGTGCTTAGAAATAAAATACGAAACATCCTTAAACCTAATCGAATATTTACAATTTGCATAATTAATAACGAATAAAAAAAAAAGAGTGAAGGGAGCTCTTGAGAAATCGACAAAAGTCGTTTTTTCATCCCTCGAAATATATTAGAAGAGCCTAAATGATAAATCTTCTCGCAGATTCCAATTCTCCCGTGATTCTTCAAAAAGAAATCGAAATGGAGAAATCTCGGAACCGGCCGCGAGGGAAATGCGAGTGAATATCTGAGTAGCTCAGAAGTAAAAGGACTCAATTGTTTCAATTTTAACTGATCTAACAGACACAATGAACAAAATAATAAAATAATATTTCTGAATACGTCGAATCGTTTCACCTCTTTGCTACTGCCGTGAGTAATTAATTAATTAACAGTAAGTGATTAACATTCTCGATGATTTTTCAATTTTTCTCATAGAAATTCACAGCCACAAGGAGCCACAGGGTTCTCCAGCTTCTTGTTTAATTAATTCGTGTTGTTTAAACTCTTGAGAGTGATTCTCAAACCGTCGATTGATAGTGGGGGTCATGTGAAGTCTTTGGGTATTCCTTCAGATCCATATTCTGTTATTTATCGGTGTTTAATTAGACGAGGGGAATTTTTGGAGAGCCCAGGAGAGGTGGTGCATTGTCCGGTGTCCTGTGGGGGCCCAATTTGTCAGATTGCGTTGGCAGAGGCTGAAGAAGTCTTATCGCAAGACTCGCGAGAATGAGAAGAACGATTAAGCCACATATGGGGACTGCGATAGTCGCTGTCTTAAACCAACCATCTGCTGTCCTCGACGTCTGCCCCGTTGGCTCGATCGGTCCCAGAAATGCCCTTTGATCGCCGACTAGAACTGGAGGAAAAAGGGGAGAATGAGTCATCAGCAAAAAAATATTGTCGTTAATCTCTTAATCAGGGGAATTTTTGGAATCTCCAGGGAATTACTGGATAATTGGCTCGGCTCTTGAGATCTTTCAAATAAAATCTCATGTTTCAGTATATTATCTCCACAAAGAGAGGATCTACGAGATTGCTCTTAAACTACAGAAATTAGCGAGTGTTTTCCGTAAATATCTTCCATCTTAAGACAGCAGAATTTTCGCAGAAACTTGTTGCAGGTGAGGTGGATGGAAAGAATTCTCGGTGAGGTCCGAAAAAAATACCGTTAAACTTCATAAAATATATATTTCACGAATACTCTTTGGTTTAGAGCAATGCGGTGATGCACAGAGTTTAGTTGAAGTATTATTATAATTGGTAGATGAAACCGATTGATAACCGGAGATTTAGCTAAGTGACTAACAACCGACGTGGAGATTGGCTGACGCTTTTGTTAAAACTGAATTCGCTCTTGAACTTCAATGCTCACGCTATCATTGCTGATACACGAATGAATTTTTGATTGATCGTCTCCTCCGGGTTTTCCCGTCGATCGTTGACCCAAACTGTCACGAAATTTATCAAAACGATCCGAATATCAACCGTGAAATTGACAATCCTGCTTTTAGAATAGAATGAGAACTGCAAAAAAGGTTATTCAAAAATTTCGCTATTTTCCTTCCATTGAGAGCTATTCCCGGAAAATTTCCTGGATTTGATCTGTTATCGTGAGGATTGAGGGAAATGAGGAAAATTGGTGATGATTTTAGCGGAAATACAAACCTTGAAGTGTCTTATTGAGCCTGCTCATGACAGCAGGACTGTCAACGTGATTGCAGAGATCCTGATCGCAGCAGAGGAAGCCAGGAGGACAGCGTTTTTCCTTGAAGCTCTCTTCGAGGCAGCCATTGTAAACACTGTGCTCGGGTCTCACAACCAATGGATTAGTGCTGGATGGCAATCCCGTAAAACATCCTCTTCCACGGCACATGTAGCCTTGCGGTACACATTCCGGTTGGTTGCAGTAGCACCTGACCTCACGACCACCTGTTGATCCTGTCAACATGATAAACCACTCACGTCAAGCTAAACCATTCAATCTGTCCTGAAATATATGACTAATAATATCCAAAGAGCTCTGCAAAATTATTGACGATTCATTCAATAATATACTATAATCCCCATAAAATAATATAATCCCCATAAAATAATATAATCAATTATGTATACAATATGTGAATACCTGGCTGAACACCAGTTGCAAGTTCTTGAACGAAATTTCAATTCAGTGAATGGAAATGAATTTTTTTTGATTTACCAATCCCCCAAACAGCTGTCGATGCTGTCACCGAACAAACCCACTGACACTTCTCATTAAAAATTCCCTCTCTCTAAAATCCATGACTAATCACATTTAATTCCCCCATGATGTCCCTCAAATCCGTCCAAACACATCACATAAACTTTCTCCAACAAAAACCCCCTCATCATTACTTCATCCATCTCTATCCCCCGCTAATAAGGCCCCAGCGGCGATTCGCCAGTTTACCATCGGTGAATTAAGCAAAAAAAAGTTGGAAAAATAAATGAGAAATGTTGGAGGAAAGAGGAACAAGAAGAAGACGCTAAAACAGTCGAGTCACAAGAAAAAGATTAAGGCTTGAGGAGAAATATATGGTAGAGGGAGGAATTCTGCTGCCGGCGGCTACTTCTCCCTCTATTCGAGAGAAAGAGGCCGATGAAACGAGAGGCAAATGAAAAGAAAAAAAGAGGAAAAAAAACGAAAATTGAAAAAAGGAAAAGAAGGAAAAAAAAGGAAAAAAAGAGGATGGAGTGCGGAAGGAGGACAGCACTGAATCTGTGGAGGCATTCGATGTATTTTTTCGTTGGGATGGAGAGAGACCTTTTGCCTCGGCATTTCTCGTCTCTTATCCCCGATGGAGAGGAACAGCAGGAGGTCGAGTGCCCGAGAGAGAGAGGAAATATCCGAAAACAAACAGACTTCTTCGTGGGGCCGTTAGTTATGCGTCCACGGCATATTAATTATTTTCCGACAAGAGCCCCTACGACTCTGGCTTCTATCTCATTTTTTACCCATCGCACAGTTTTCGGCCTCTTTTTTACCTCGCCGGTTTTGATCGGCATGACTACGACGAATATAAATAAATATATGTAGGAATTGACCTGGACAATTCAATATTTTTAATATGTATATTATATTGTACATACACTATACGTCTGGAATTTAAAATTTTTCTGAATAATATGAAACCAGCGAATTTCCTCATTTCGGAATTTTCGATAAAGATAAGATCCAAAATGTCTCTAATAGCTGTCATAAAACGTAAGGCCCAGATAATCTTGATTATTTATTACATTTGAAACGAAATAAAAAAAATTGTAATATATATATATATAGATTTTTGTGTTTTTGTTTTTAGTTTAAAACATCAAATTAATATAATTAAATCATTTTTTTTTAATAAACTAAACTATGTGGCAAAAACAGTCACATTGTTTTTTTAATTTTTAAAAAGGCAGTCACTCAATGTGTCTCTGTATATTCTTTGTTTAATTACCCAAACAATGAAAATTAATCTACTTATCATATCCACCCATTTTCCTATCCAAAAAATATGGCCTTTAATTTATATTAAAAAAAGCACAAGCTATAGAAAATATATTCGTAAAATAGAAAATTGTTTGGAAAATATTAATCTGAGTGTTTTAAAAATAATAAATAAGAAAAGTGCAGACAACGCCTCTTTCTCACTCCCTGTCATAGCTACACCTCAGAAATGAGCGAGACTCATTAAATTTTTTATAGCAAAAAAATTTTATTAACCACCCGAGATAACTGGCAGCTGCCCGAGGGTTAGAAAGCGTCAATTTACCGAGATCTCACGTAACAACCGTACCCCATGTGCAATTAGAAGGTAAAGTACAACGAGCCTACTTGAATATATCTTGACGCACAAAGTGCGCAGCTTCTCAATACCCCAGCCACCATTAACAACATCAAGTCATAAAACTACCAAGAAACTACCATCATCTAGTCCCTATGCCCAACGTATTATTTTGTTGCTTAACTCTTCAAATAGCCGCATAAACAATTTTTCTGATGGCTAACAGACTCCACAGAGTTCCTCCAATCCGAGAGACTTCAAGAGAAAGTTTCACATTGCCTCATAAATTTATATATCATTGAATTCCAGTTAATAAATGAAAATTATGTTTATGTACTCAATATAAATTAAATAAACCACTGCAAAATTATGGTTTTGCATTTTGTTATGTGCAAAATGAGTTAGTACTCTATTTTTTATACTCCAATTTTTCCGACAGCTTTTGGATATTTGAGATATTTCTATTTGATGTAATTCGTGGGATTGCGAAACTTGAATCAATTGATGTGGTCTGGTTCTAATTGAGACTGGAATGAGGACGAGAAATTATGGTGAGGTTTTTTCATTTTTAATTTTTTTTTTTGAAAAGGGCTTTGGAGCTGATGTAAATGTCGAGTTTGGCTGATGCAGCACGTGCCTGTGATACGAATCTGTGTGAATACAATCCTTAGAGATTCGAGGAAGGACCGAATGAGGAAGAGAGAAGAATCTGTGTCGTCTCAATTCCATTAGCAAAACTCCGGTGGTGAATGTCTGGGATGAAATACGAATGGCTGTCGTATTTTACACACTGCGGAAGCTCAACAGGTTGCCTCAGGGCTGTTGTTGGTCTTTTCATCTGATTGTCATATTGCAACGTATCACCAATTTCTCCAATTGCAACACAAGTATTTCTTCCTGTCCAATACCAATTATTCACTCTATTTACTTGTACTATTCGTACTTACATCTACGCCATTATCCACTCCACGCACATTTTTTGTTTAAATTTGTAAGTAATATAGTATATTGTAGTACAAGTGCGTAAAACACTATTTTTTCAGACGGATGTCTGGAAAACACAGTTTCCATAAAATCGCGTTTCCCAGTTGTTAAAGTTGGGCCGCGGAAAACATATCACATATTCGGGCTGAGACTGAAAATAACTGTTTCATCACCGTGTGCGGAAAAGTAACTTTTCAAACACGCTCCGCTTCGCTTCGCGTGCCTATATTATATTGTAATATAATTATCGCCTCGTCTTCGGTTCGTGCTATAAACCTCCAACACGTCAAAAGTCAATTTTCCGCACTTGTTCCGAAATCTACTATTCGAGGATAAATCCTATTTTTAATCAGAATATGGGAAAAGTCGGAGTCTGCGCACGTGGGTGGTTTGTAAAGTGTTACTTTATACATGGTGCGACGAAAAGTGACATTTTCAGGCGGGTACCACAAAAATTAATATCCGGATTATATAGTTTCGACGGTTCTGTTGACTTGATTAGTGGTGTTGATGAAAAGATATCAACATGTTGTCCTAATATCTCCAACTGTTTAATTACTCCAATTATCATGAGCCCCAAAGTATTCCCACGGCATTCCTCAAGCGCAAAAATTCAATAATCTATTCTCAGCGAAAGTCGTGAATATGTATTTCGAGATGATTCCCAGCATTCATCCACGTACTTCCACATGACTCTCCATCTATTTCCGTCCCCCATCCTCTCACCGAAAAAACCCCGATAAACACGCGATGGAGAGAGTCTTTGATGATTAATAAAAACGGTAACGAAGAGGAGATAATAAGCCATTGCACAGGAGAATTAAAAAAAAAGGATAAAGGGGGGGGGGAGGAGGGGACAGATGCCTTCTGGAGTTCCTCGACGGGGGGCCCAGGAATTTTATTGCCAGGGACTCGAACATTTTCTGTTCTCAGATCCGGTCTCTTTTGAGTCCTGACCTCAGCCCCCCTATTGGTTACATACTCCCAGTCATTTTTGAATTATTAAACAACATTAAATAGCAGATATAAACTTGGGGCTTGATGCCAACGATTTAAATGATTTTCTATCACTTGCTGTTCGCTATTTTCATACCTGTTCAAGGACAGCATGCACATAAAAGCAATTATTAATTAATAATTAATATTCAACCGCAAGTAATGAATTTGCTAGTTAGGTTCGTAAATATTTCAACAGCTATGCAATAATTTAAATAATTAATTAAACATAAAAAAACAAGTGAAAAATCCTCTGATTTTTTCTGATTTTTTCACCAGATGATTTATTATCATTATCTATTATCAATTATCAATTTTGGAATTCGACATAAAACGATGGGAGGAGTCGATGATTCCGGACAAAATTCTTCTCTCCCCCATTTATTTCTCGGCATCGATCCTCCGAAGAAGTCCCTTTGTACTGGATAAGTCCCTTTGTTTTATTTGTCCCTCAATTTTTATTTGTCCCTTCCCGTTTGGCATTCGTTGGATAATTCAGGTTCCTTGTTGTATTTCGTGTGTTCCTCTTTCTTTCAACTCCCGGGGTTTTGCGAGACGTTCGTTCGGGCATCGGTCCCACGTTGGGCCCCACGTTGGGCCCGGTTAGCGGGGAGATAAAGGGAGGGGATAAAAAGGGGGCCATTAGATGGGTTTTTTTTGGAGGGGGCTGCCCCCATGAGAGCTAGATGTGGTTAGAGGTTTATTTATACTGGACGGGTTTATAAGCATCGGGAACGTGGCTTTTGATTTTTGAGAGATCGGGCCCATTGATAGCTCCAGAAATTAGCAGATTGAAGGGGGGAGGGGGTAATAGGAAATGTCTACAAGTTGTAAATCAAATCTACTCGGTTCGGCACGGGGGGGGGGGGAGATATTGACGATGATAAGACCCTTGACCTTGGCCTGGGGACTCATTACATGGTCGATTTCTCCAGGAAAATTCTCCCGTAAATTCTCAACGATTCGTTGGGGCTATTGTTCTGGGCATTTTGCTTTCTTGGGAAATTTTGAAAGTTTTTTGGAATTGTCACGTCGAATAATTGATTGCAAGGAGAATGTAGGGCCTGGTCATGCAATTATGGGCCCGATGGGCTTTTTTTTTGTCTTCCAAAATGTGTGGGGATGGGGAGGAGAATTGGAGTTTTCACATCCTGTAGTGATAGAAAATGGGTCGTGCAAATGTTTTTGAGGTGTTTTTTCAGTAGAAATCGGTTTGAACTGTAATTTTAGGGATAAATAATGAAATTTCGTAGGACTGGCAATTTTGAGAGCTATTTGGTATAAGCTTTCTGTACCTGGGTCCACCACGAGGGTGGCAATTAGCAAGAACAATAGGGTAAGAGAGATTGTGTTCTTGGAAGTGGGAGGGCTGCTCCCACAGGGCTTCTACCGTTTTTTTTTCGGGACCTCGACTGTCCCAGGTATCCATTATGGGAATGCCTATGTATATATATACATCGGGATGTCGGTATTTTCAGTGGAGTTTTAGAAGACAGGTTCCTGCCAACGTCAGAGTCGAAAACCGGTGATTAGCCCGTACTTAAAAAAAAAAGAGATGGGAAGAGAAAAAAATTGCCGACGGAGAGAGACTCAAATGGATATACCCGAGATTCTTCTACGAAAGTAAAAGGGGGAACCGAACGTCATCAATTATATGCAATTGCCAAATTGCTCTAAATTACACACGTGGCGGGCGCACGGGTCTTCCATTTTGTACTTCTATTTTTGCCGCCATCTTCCCTTCGGCTGATTAATTCCAAAAAACCGATACAATTTTCACGTGGAAATAATAATCGCCGGCCGGTTTTCCTTTTGCAATCATCAAGAACAATGAGGATTAGCCTCGGGAATTAAATAATAATTAAATAATAATGAGCGGACATTTAATGACGGATGTCAAAGGTTCGAATGCAATCAGGAATTCGGGAATTTAGGTATTCAGGGCCTAATGAAAAATCAACAAATCGAAATGTTGTTCAATTTAATTTCATTTTCAGACACTCCGGGATATTAACACAGAAAATTGATGGAAAAATGGCGACAGAAAATCATTAAGAACAATGAGGATTATAGCCTCGGGAATTAAATAACAATTAGATAATAATGAGCAGACATTTAATGATAGATGTCATAGGTTCGAATTCATTCAGAAATTCGGGAAATGAAGTATTCAGGCATTCAGGGTCTAATGAAAAATTGACAAATCGAAACGTTGTTCAATTTAATTTCATTTTCAGACACTCCGAGATATTAACACAAAAAAATGATGGAAAAATGGCGACAGAAAATCATTAAGAACAATGAGGATTAGCCTCGGGAATTAAATAACAATTAAATAATAATGAGCGGACATTTAATGACAGATGTCA
>NW_011887746.1:841805-891803 GCF_000806365.1 Fopius arisanus | reverse complement strand
ATGGCGACAGAAAATCATTAAGAACAATGAGGATTAGCCTCGGGAATTAAATAACAATTAAATAATAATGAGCGGACATTTAATGACAGATGTCACAGGTTCGAATTCATTCAGGAATTCGGGAAATAAAGTATTCAGGAATTCAGGGTCTAATGAAAAATAGACAAATCGAAATGCTGTTCAATTGAATTTTTTTCCAGACATTCCGAGATATTAATACAAAAAATTGATGGAAAAATGGTGAAAGAAAAAATTGGCGAGTCTATTGAATTGTCAATGTGTGCATACCTGTCCAGATTTCATAATTGACACCGCGAGATATATTTGCGCGGCTTCGACGAGAGCAAGTATATGGCGCTTCTTGACATTTAAATTCAACGCAACTTTATGGGCATCGAGTGAATCACGTACATACTGCGGTTTGCAGAGGAGTTCGCGTCATATCGCATACAAAATATCCATTAACATAACACCAGGCTTTTTTTTTACCCCTTCCGTTTCTCTCGACTTATCCAATGCTGCGAGCAAAACGCCAAGCGATCGTACGTGCCGATGATAATCGATTCTACTTTCATGACTTTTCATTTGATTGTTCATTTTTTGGGAAGGAGGGCCTCAAATTCTCATTATTATCAACGATTAAATTACCTTTACAGTTAATTATTGCTCGGAAAGTCGTTTTGTCTTGGATGTGGAGAATTGCCGATTTTTTTTATTAAGACTAGAAATCTACGGAATTTTCTAAATATTTTCAAGTGGTTATTTCTTCGAGTGGTCAGTGCACGATTAGCTAAAGGGCCCAGAGATGTATCGCGTGCAGGGCCTTGTAAAATTAGAAGGTAAAAAGTGGTTGTGCGCTCATGCGGGGTTTGACCGATTTGCGTTACAATTCCCAAGGTCCCGACTTTTCTCCCCCACCAGGCAAAAAACGATTTCTTTTTCCGATGCAGTTACTAACTCGCACTTTAGCCTTGCCAAAGACTAATTCTGATCTAATCTCCGGTGATTATGATTAACGACGTGTGTTCGATTTGAAAAAAAATCGGTTTCTAAATTCATTTTCCGTTTGAAAATTCGCCGAACTTGTCGATCTGAATTATCACTCGATTATTCCGCAATGAAAGTTTTTTCAAATTCAATTTTCTCTTTTTTTATTTTTAATGAATTAGTTTTCGAAGAGACAAAATGAGAAACAAAATGAGCCGTCGGATTTTTCTCTCCTCGATCTTAATGCAGAATAAACTTAATATTGCGATGTTAATACAGATATTGCGATATGCACTGAGGAGGATCGACAATATACCAATCATCCATGCATACACGATTCCGTCCTCGGGGATAATACATCTAGCAATTTACATTTATTTATTCTCTTTTTGCAACGCGATCTCGCGTGACTCTTTAATTCTCTGGATTGCTGAAACCGTCTTACATCTGAAATAGGAAATTGAATAATGGTATGTCTACATCCACGATATGTGTCAAATCATTTTGATTGTTTGTTGGAAAAGAAAATCACGCTAAATTGATAATTTCAAGATTTCGTCATCCAAAATCGAATTTAATGCCAATCTTTTGAAAATTACTAGTCATCTGTCATCTGAAAATTCTTGTCAAATGTCCAGAATTATTTTTCCTCAAGAACTCACACATTTCTCGCAAAAACTTATTCAATTTTTATTATTCTTCTTCTTGTTTGTATTGTTATTATTATTATTATTTTCATTATTATTCGTTTTATTATTATGCATAAATGATAGAAAAAAAATTTTAAATAATATTTAATAAATAGTACTTTCATTTTATGTTATGCTGTGTAGTGATATTTATCGATAATTTTTAAATTTTAATTATAAGTTCTATTGTTTTTATTCGGTCGACATATCCCATACCAGAGAGAGAATTTTCACGTACGTGTGGCCACCGAACCGACAAATATACAGTAAAAGAGGAAGATGGTTGCCAGTTGGCACACGGAAGTTACCAACACGTATGAATATTTTCAGGCGCCATACATCTACTTGCGGTAAATTTTCCCCCTTTTGTGTACGTTTGTGAACGGATATGCCGACGTCCCGCCGATAAAATTGGAGCCAGGACTCGTGTAATTGGCCACCGACGAGACATCCTTGGTCTCTGCGAAAATATATATTCACTCTCTTTGTTACAACAATTTACGTTTCACATGGAGCCACCATTGGAGTGGGAAAATTTCGTCATTTGTCTGCTGTCTAGACTAGACAATCGGGAGGTAATTTAAATGAAAATATTTACCAGAGACTAAAGATGTACAAAGTAAGGCCCAAACTCAGCCCCAGACTCAAGTCAGCATTACAATTTCCTCTCCGCGCAATATTTCCCTATTTTTCCTAACATGGAAAACATTTCCGAGTAATAAATCCCCGCAGTTTCAGTAGGCGATAAAATATAAATATAAAAATGAGAATAATAAAAATATGAAATGGAAAGGCTGAATTAGGCTGTAAGAATCAGTTTTTCCATTTTATAGTTTCATTTGTAATTTTTTTTCGATATTCCTTTTAAATTTTTTTCTATTATTAAGAAAAATGGTTTTCGTGTGACGAGGAATTGTACGAAAATGTGGACAAATGGTGTCTGTGATCTAACGCCAAAGGGAGAGACGAGGCGGCACTGCGACGCGACTCGTCATGCACGCATGAATACGAAAACCCAGTAGTTGTGTTTGTATATTACACTTTCTTTCTCTCTCTAGGCGCCACCCCTCGTTTTTCAATGTACATAAGGCACTTACGTCTTTCACCCGTTGCATTACAAACCCTGTTAGTATCGGGAAAAAAAAAATGTATTTTTCTCTCATGTGTGCGCATTCGTAAGCGTTACGTCCGGCGAAACGTCGGCGCTCGCGTTATTTCGTTTCGCTTCTTTTTACGACAGCTCTTGATGGCTTTGTTCTTTGTTGCCTCCAACCGTTTTTATCCACTCACTCTTTCTCTTTCAAGTAACATGCAAAAACATCTTGCGGATAATGAGAAAATTTACGGAATTTTTTTTCTGATTTTCTGGTCTGAGGTCATGACCTCGACGTTTTCATGGGGCGATGGGTTTTGTGGGTCGTGAGGGCCAATTTTGGGGGCAAATGGGTCAAACATTTGGAGATGCTCTCTAATGACCGCTAAAAAATTTCCTAGTGACAATTAAGATTTCTTTGAATTGTCGAGATTGATAGAGGAATATTAGGAGTAGATAATGTTGTGGATTTAGTTTTAAATTTCTCTGGTTATCGACTGGGGTCCGTCTCGACCCCAGAGCACTGAGTCACCTCTGTCTCCTCCCGTTCACTTTTACTGGCATAATTAATTTTAATTGCTTTTCCTAGACTATGACGAAAGCTGAAGTTTCTTCCGCGAAATGCGATAGCTTATCGCGCTTTATTAATAAATAACATATTGAACCGAGAGATATCAACAGAATTCGAAATCTCTCAATCCGCGAGCACAAGACACGCCAAGTTTTTCTCCCGAGAGAGGGAAAATGTTAGCATTAATGATTTGACGTTAATTTGCTGTTAATTATTGCTGTTTTTGAAGGTACAGTCTCTGCAATTCACGCTAGAGGAGAACGCACAGCCCCTGCCTGAAGGAATAAGAGAGAATTCAAGATAATAAATCTATTTTAATGAAAAATGATGAGGGAAACGGGTGTTACATGTAAATGTACATATTTTCACCTATTTTGAAGATTATTCCGTGTGCCCACACCCCACATTCTCGGCGCTAACGAAAGCGTCCAAGTCTCCGTAACTCCGGTTTTCTAAAAATCGTCAGCCCCGATGGTTAAACCCTAAAGAAACCGATCTAAAATTGCAGTGGATTCATTCGAGCTCCAGTTTATCATAAAAATCATCCCAATCCTTCATTTTCGATTTCACAACCGTCTCTGAAGGATTCGCGCTCAATTTTCGCAATTCTTAGACTGTCATGATCTCACATCCGTCATTTCAAACCCGAGAGATATCAGAATGGTTTTTCAACGTGATGCCCTCACGACTGAATTAATCCCTCATTACCCTGCGGCCTGCGCGCGCCGTCCACTACAACGCGTGGCCAGCATTACTGTTGCATATCGAAGAAAAAAAAAATATATAACACCCGGCGTTTTACTGGGCGACTAGACGGCGCCAAACTACCGGCAAGTTTCAATATTTATCATTTCCTGAGTGGAAAATTTGCCGGTGGAGGGGAAAAGTCTCGCAAATCATCTGTACCAATGGGCGGAGGGGGGGCAAGGGGGATTATTTCAGGGGGAGGGGGAGAACTGAAAAAACTGTCGAAATAGTAGGGAATAGACGCGTCTTTGTTGCAATCCTGGCGAACGTGACCGATCGCGTTATTAATGCCTACTAGCTATTTCGCCCCCTTCGTAACCAGCCCGTCTCGGTCAACGGCCATTGCGCAAGCATCGCAATTCCCACCGCACGAATGAGCGAATTATTCAGTACTTCTGGCGCACGTGCCCCATGCACTTGATTTTTCCCCAAATTTATTCAATTTTTTCGACACTTAAACCCACTTTGGCTCAAAATTTTTAATGCATCAAATTAATTCCAATTCCTTATCCAATTTCAATCCCTCAAACTAGTATTGAATTAAACTAAATTTCACAGATATTAAATTAACAACTTCAATTTCTTGAAGCCATTTTTTTTATCAGTTATAAAATTGACAAAAACAACGACTGATTGGCTGTAGTTATTACTTTTACTGTGATAATTAATGAATCTTAATTAATGAGATCAATTAGAATTCATTTTTATTGATTGATGAATTGAAAAATTTTGGGGTGATTTAAAAAAGTGATGAAAGACGTTCAGTCATTATTTAACCCCTGAATTTCCCTAAAAATTTTCTCGCACGTGCGTTCAACACTTGAAGTTTTTCCCCCATATCCTCCCGACATTTTTTCCTTCCGAGCTCCAATTACAGTTATCGTAATGGAGCACCTGTCTGATTGGTTTCTCCCCATAATGACGTGAAGAAAAAAAAACGCTCGACCATCAGCTGAAATGCCTCTAAATTAATTACAAAAGATCGGGTAAAATATGGGATAGCGGAAATCAGGGAGTGAGGGCAACGAAGCGTAAGTGCCCTGTGTTTTTTTAACATCACCGCATATTATTAACTCCCTTATCTTTCCGTTAACAAAAAGGTATAACATTTGTATCGGCGCCGGCGCGAAACAAGGTTTATCGCTTTAACTTGACCCCTCAATGGCCTGAATGCAGGGATTTATATATATATTTTGGTCATGTATACCCTTTCGAGCTTTTACATTTCGATCCATTTCCTGTTTCCTTTAATGCAGAAGTAGGTGAACTCAGTTAGTTGCAACGTTATAAGACTACGATATTACAGATTTACACATTTTTCTTAAAGTTATGTAAAGCTTTTCAAGTTTTACCAAGTTTCAACAAACTGTTGTGTTTTAGTTAATTCAACTAGCAGTTAGTTGAAAATGAAGATAAGAATATACAGATATGCTGTGGTTTAATGCAGGGATTTATAACTACAATCTAATACAAATCGATGAATCAATGAACGGTAAATTTTCATGATTCTCATCGACTCCTAAATCCCTGAAATAAAAACACTCCAATTCTCAAATCATTCAAATGTCTCATTCATATTTTCAATCCCAATTATCTAATCAGTTTCCCCAAACCAGATAATCAATCCCCATAATTTTTCACATTGCAAAAACAATTCCGTAATCCACCGAAGCAATAAAAAACAAATCGTTTGTTAAGAATATTTACTAACCATATGATGGTTGATCTTATACTAACGAAAAGAAAGAGGAAAGGGGAGAATACCGATGTAAAACAAAGGAGAACATTTGTAACATCAATGGAATAAACAATAATAATAATAATACTAACCATATGAAAAAGTATTTGACATTAGTGAATATTATGGGAGTATTTATACAGTGATTGCCGGATTTATTGATGCAAAGAAAATATATTTAGGAAAAGAAATTTTCTGCTGAGTGTGTACCCCCGTCGACTTAAAAATACCCACAACTAATTAATGAATAACCTCACCATAATCCTTGTCAGTCCTCTCCTCAGTATCACCAAGTACCTCATAGTCCCCCAGATCAAAACCCACGGATGCAGCCCTGGTGATGGTAGTTAGGGTGGCAAAGACAAGAAAATCCTGCGGCCACATGTTACTCACTCAACTAATTACAGAAACAGGCCGATCCAACTGGTGCATCAATAAAAAAAGAAATATTGTATCTTCAATAAAACCAAGAGCAACAGTCGATAGTCCGTACGAGCATATCCCCGAGACGATTCAATACCGATTGATCACAACTGCTCCACCGTTGAAATACAAAACTGATCCGTTAATCCGTTGTACAAATAAATAATGGTGGTCTAATTTGTCTGGTTGGTGGGGATGTTTAAAGAATTACGAATCCCCGGTAAAATGGGAAAAATCCTTGTCCAGAGGTGGTGCACATCACCGGTCGACGGAGGAACGCTCACTGATACTTTTTAAATGTTACGAATTGAGTGGCGCGCCGATCCCCACCTCTTGGCCCTCAAGCTTTTGTCTCTGAATGTGTTTGTAAATGTGTGAGAGCTCTCGTAGGTCTATGCTTTGGCTGTCTCGAATCCGCCTGTCTGTGTACACAAGGAGAGCGAGACCACCTGATTAGGAGCGGTGGCGGTGAGACAGAGGGGAAAACGCCACTGGCGCCTAGAGGCACAGACGCCAGTTATTTCTATGTGTTATCTGTGTATATGTGTTGTGCATGCACATATGCATCTGGCAACTTTACTCAGACCCTTCCCCTCTTACCCCTCTTTCCACTCGTCGTTGCTTGTCTCATGCCGTTTGTGTATGTAGCAAACCCGCCGCCGACCGTCAGCCTCTTATCCAGACTGTCGGATTGCTCATTTAGAAATGTCGTCCCGTTTTTAGGAGAACCTTTTTTTCAAACTCGGGGTTGCAGAAAGGGTTTTTTTTCATTGTCATTATTCAGAGGTGATGTGCAGAGGGGAGGTGCTTCGTTAGAATTTTTTTTTAGTTTAATCGACGGTTTTGAGAGCGCGTTCGGAAAGGGTGGGGAGTCTCTCTAGCTCATGACTCGATCGGCTATTACGATTTTTTAAGGTCCGCTTGACTTGATGGATTAGCCAGGCAGAAAATTCGTTCTTTGGTTGAGAAGTGTTTTTCTCAAGTGCGAAAGATTTTTTTTTATTTCAATTTTTTCTATTAATGGGGATTGATATTTCCAGGGGATGATGATGAAAGTTGCGCATCCCCGTAGGGTGGGTTAATTAAGGATTTTTTCCCGGTTTTTAATCAACGATTCAAGGGGTGCGATGGGCGAGGGTGGGGAGTCTCTCTAATTCATGTTTTCCATATTACCCCAGAAATCGTTGGAAATTAAAGAAAACCTCAAGGCATGTTTCTAAAAAACAACTTCTTCATTTAATTCCACTCATTCCTGTCCATTGACCAACCGATAAAAATCGCAACCGATCGTTATCCATTATGTACGAAGTCGTTGGGATGACACGTTTCGAGAATGAGAGAATGAACCCGAGAAATGCGCCCCCGTGGGTCTTCTCCATCTTCTTCATCTCCTTTCTCCCCTTCCACATTTCTACACAGCCCGATTGTCCGTTTAAGAGCGGTGATTGATTCCCATGTGCCCGTATATAAACCCCAAAGTAAATGCCGGTGGACGGTTTGATCGAGGATGCGAACACCTGGCAGCCAACCAGACGCGAGGGCAATTTAATTTATGGCCTAAACCGTATTTTCCACTCAGCGAATTATTCACTCAATTGCATTCTCCAATTTTTACCCCTTGACAACACCTACATACTTTTTGTCAACAAACATCACTTTCCAATTGCTCGGAAATTAAATAAGTCAATCAAAAGTTGTCGGAGCTACCCGACTAATCCACAATTCTTCACTTAACCCCCTTTTTTCGGTCAATTGCATTATTGTTAAATAATATATTATTATTAATGTATTATTTAAGGATGGAAAAAAATTGAGTGAACAAAGTTTACTATTATTATTTTATTAATGATAATAATGATAATCATGATAATAATGATAATGATGATAATAATGATAATAATAATAATAATTTTCCTGTATTTGTTTTAAACATTTGAAAAATTTATAAAACTTAAGACTAGAAGAAACTGGAAAATTATTGGGCATTCATGAGAACGAAAATTTTCTCGGCCGTTATTTTAATTAGATTTTTAATACCGAGAGGTCATTAATCAGAAAATATTGTTAATGGGATTAAAAAACTGTAATTGCGACCTCCGGAAGTATGACAAAGTTTTAACTCAACATGTCTAGAGAGGTTGAAGTGGTCATCGAAATTCAACGTCGATGACTCATATTTGCTTGATAGTTTGCGTGGTTGGATTTAAACCTCGGACACTCGAGTGATTTTTCAAGAGTCACCCTCTTCAACAATCCAGAATGTTTTATTATCAAGCACCAGACATGAGCGCGTGAGAAAGACACGATTCACTCAAGTGGCGCTTAACATGAAATTGAAAAAAAAAATTTGAAGATTGAGCAAATATTTGGAAGCAGATGAAATTCGCTGAAGCCATTGCTATTTCCGATGCTTTATAAATAAATCATTGATACATGCAGAGCATGCTTTTCATTTCAGAGAGTGATTTACACACCGTGTATTCAGTTTTTCGGTGAAATTGTTTAATCAACTATTGAAACATTTATCTCAAGGAGAACCTTTTTTTCAAACTCGGGGTTGCAGAAAGGGTTTTTTTTCATTGTCATTATTCAGAGGTGATGTGCAGAGAGGAGGTGCTTCGTTAGAATCCCTTTTTCTTTTAGTTTAAAGTAGTTATAAATATTATAAAGTAGTTATCTGTTAGTTTCAAGTAGTTATATTGACAATTAGTCCACCGGGAAGTTCAAACACTCGGCCTTCCACGGAAGTTGAATTTACACCGAGGCAGGGCAAATTCAAAAACAAACTCTCGATGAGAAAAAAACGTCTCGAGGTAGAAAATTGAGAAGAAAAAAATGGAGAATTGAGATAAAAAAGTCGTGAGAACGACTCGAGATGACGCCTAAAAGGATTCGCTTGTATTTCCGATAGGCTCTGAATGGAACCGGATAATTTGCCAAATCCGTGACACTCCCTGGAATTCCATTAACGTTCAAAATAATTACACTGGAGGCATTATTTTCAAAAAAAAAGGATAACTATTTTTATTGCAATATTATTAAAAATTTGTAAATGACTCGCATGATTTTATTTTTACCGCTAATTTGTTGCATTGAATTTTGATTACCGAGGACTAGTTGATGTTAATTAATTATAGTAATTAATCAATTATGCATAGGGACTAACAATGATAATAATAATAATAATAATAATAATAATAATAATAATAATAATAATAATAATAATAATAATAATAATAATAATAATAATAACAACAATTGCAATAACTAAATATATTTTGATAAATACATAATTTTTTTTTTATATAAATTTTCAAATAATTATAACATCTGTATAAAAATATTTTGTTTTTATGTTTTAAATTTAAAAAATCCATTATTGTCAAATATTTTATTTATTGAATAAACTTTTTGCATGTTATTCTCCCTGATCATTAAATACTAGTCATTAAATACTAGTAAATAATAAAAAAATTCGAAAAATGCCTTATCTGCGTGAGAAAGAGATAGTCGCGAGATGTAACTAATGTCGATGATTCGTCTGAGGACCGGTGGTCCCTCCGGATATCGCTATCTCCTCTCAATTCGCCTCCCGGTGAAATAAATAGAAAAAACAACGAGTTCGGAATATTCGGGACGAAAAAAAAAGTGCGTCATCAAAGTGCACACAAACCGAACCTCTGAAAAGATAGTATTTTTGGTGTATTTCGTGGAAGATAGGAAACGATGGCGAAACAACTCGGGGGAAGATAGTAGAAGGTGGGTTCTGACATTCTTGAACTCGAAAACCCACTTAGCCCTCGAGATTAGAGGGTCCGGGTACGGACGGAACGTGGGCAATGAAAGGGCCCAAAAAATGGCATCGTCAAAAACTGTAAACCCATTTAAACGAATTGTTTTGTTGCTATTCAATTCTAATTTTTTACTGGTGAACTTCAGCCGAGAGTTTGTCCGTTGGAACTTCCGCTTGTTTAATGCTTGATTGTTACTTGAATTGTTTTAATGACGGATTTTTAGGTGGAATTGATGCGGCAGTTGCAGACGGTATGGAATTTTTTTTTTTAGTGTTTTAAAAAATAACCGTGGGTTCTATCTTGAGTGAGCGGCACGAAAAAGGCAGAGGTGGGCTTGCTGATAAGAGGGCGGCTCCGGATGGCTTTTACGTCGTTACGTCGACGGAATGAAAATTATGGTGGTACCGGGGACAAAAATTAATGTGGACAAAGTCCAGTTTTATATAAATTCCTGCAATTAAATTTTCGTTTGCCAACAGTTTTTTTTATCAATGAAAATTATGAAACTCCAGTTCACTTACCGATTACACCGAGACAAAAATTCTGCCAAATACATTTCTTCCCACCCACAATTTTTTAAAATATACAGCCAAAATTAATGTTTTCTCGTTTTTATGGACAACTTGCCGGGGATTGACGTGATAAAATATAGTGTTTTTTTTTGTTGTCATTATTTAATAACTCACCAAATTTCAAGGTGTGGAGAATATTTTTCTGCGCCTTTTCTAAACTTTTAAAAAGAATCACAAAATGGTACAAAAAATCCATAAAAATGATTGCACCCCCACAAATATTCATGAGCCATTAAATAATAACAAAACGCAAAAACGTTATATTTTTTTAGATTAATCCTAAAGGTGGGATATCCTTAATTCCAAATTGAAACCACTAGTTTCCCCCAACCGACGACGAGAAAGAAAATCAATAGAAGAAAGAAAAACCTCAATTACTAAACAACGGATTGAAAATATTAAAACAATTGTGTTTCGATCTGTCGATGCACTGACCCCGATCGACAGGTGAATTTAAAATTCCCGGAGGGTAATGGAAACATTGGAAAAGCTCGAAAAGAAAATATATCCATTCATTTAAGCCTCAGGCCAGTCCCCTAGGTGCTCACACGCCGCTCGTTACACCTCCCATAGATATAATATATCCATTATATGACTAGAAAGTGCAAAACAGATTTAAAAAAACATTGAAGAAAATTTTTGAAAAGTGTAATACTATAGATTTCTCCCATAGGGAAATCAATTGGTATAAAATAGCCGAATTAACCTAGATCGGGCGATCTAAATATTCTCATGTCATCGCGTAATTGAAAATTCCAGGGGAATACGAGCGGAAAAATTAAACCCTCCCCCACCCCTCTCCCCCCCTTATATTTGCTTTGGCTTTCACACGAGGATCGGTACGAGGCAATTAATTTGCCCGGCGCCGTCACTCGGTTCCACTTGAATTTGCATTGCGCCCAACACACAAACAGTTCTGGTTTTCTCAGTTACATTTATCGTCGCATGCACATACACCGATGACCAGTGGCATGATCGCCCGCGCATATCTCCGTGGAACGAGACGCTAATTATAAAATCCCGTGTGTACACAGTGCACCAATAGCCCACGCCCGATGCTGTTTATTACGAGCCTTTGAGAGACGTTGAGAAGTGGAAAATAAAGGATTGCAATGGGTTGCATTGAAGGCTGGAGCAAGAAAGGTCGAGTGCGATATAATCTGAACAATTGTGATTTTATTTCCGGTGGTTTTGGGTGAGGGGCTGTCGATTTTTCAAAAACCGGAGTTATGGAGACAAATTTTTTTTTTCATTTTTCTCGCATGGGCGAACATTTTTAATTACTCTAATAAATTATATCAGTAATTCATGAATTTAATTAATGATACTATTGATTGATTGATTTGATTAGTAGAATACATTATATTGTTAATTAAATTAATATATATATTAATTTATGTAGTAAGAAATTTAATGAAAAATCAAAGATCTTGACAAGTCACTTGTGAATCATTTTTCAACACACGCAAGCCCTTTTTATCCTCTTTTACCCTTTTTTTTCAGATATGCAGACAGGAGGATTAAATCGGTATTGCAAAATGCCGATAATTAACCAGCAGATACGCATAAACTCATACGTGTTTATACATCGGTTCGTTCCCTTTGTGATCGAATCGTGAACTAATTAAAGGGACTAACATGTCCTCTCCGACCAACGGGGAATACCCGATCTTGATCTACCGATTGGGCATGCGCATGGCCCTGTCTGCCAGATAAACCGATACAATCTCTCGAGAATTGAATTTCATAAAAAAATACGGAACAACTGTACCTTCAGTCAGGTGGATTTTTTTTTTATTTTAACATGGAGTAATGAGACAGGTGCTTTTTCCATCGCGAATGTGAGGATGAGACACCGAAACCGGTAACATTCCACCGGATTGCAAGCGTAACTCCAAATATATGAATTAACATCTTTGTTATTGAAAATTATTTAATGAACCGTAATAAATACCGTATCATATAAAATGATAACTTTTTGAAAGAAATTAAATACCATGATATAATATATATAATATACTACATATACTGTATATATCTGTAAGAATAAGCATACGAATAAATAAATAATAAAAATATACATCAAATTTCGATGGAATTAAATGTGTACTGTATATTATGCACTAGAAAAAAATTGGAAACTATTAAAAATTATTTTCTCAGTCGAAACATGCATTCCTTTTTTTCGATGTATCATGCCATAAAAAAATTGTTTAATTACTTGTTTAAACAAAAAATTGGTGCTTTTTTTTCACCACTAATACATACCATAAAATACGCGCGCGTTAGTCCTAGTAAACAGAAAAAGTTAAGAGTAAATAGTGAAAATTCATAAAAAATTTCACCATAAAATGGAGAAATCAAATAAAAGATATCCTAGAAAATGAACCCTCTCATAAATACAACCGACTAAAAAAAAACCGATATCACAATCTCCTGTTCACTAAATTCTGCACTCAAGTCACGACTCACTGACTTGATCCCGATATACATTCGAAGTAATCGTGGGTGTCAATCCGGATCTCTCGTACAAACTCGTAAATGGGATTATACGCTTGTCCACACGCCAGGACACACGCAAAAAAAAAAGAAAAATTAAAAAAAAAACAATAGCAAACTGATATATTTCCACCAACAATGGTACCATTTTATTATCCCCAAGACACGAGAGAATAAAACCGTTACGCATATGCAGATAACGAGTACTTGTTGATAAAGTTCATGACCCTGGTTTACTGGGACGAATGAACCATGTACCGAGAGCACAACAATTTCTCATTGCTCTTCCCCCAAATGCCTTTTTCATGTACAATGTAATTTATTTCACTGTTAACAAAATAAGTAATAAAAAAAAATCACCCCACGACCGAGGGGCATTATATATTTTAATGTATTATCGGGCATGAAAGAATAAAGAGCAAATGCAGAGTAATCAACGCTTGTTCACATTAATTAGAGGAGTCTTCGGAGAATACCGAGTAAACCTCTCGCGATTATCTCACCAAGGTTATCTTCACCGACTGTACCAAGAACAAAAAAGAGAAAGGGTTCAACGATTTATATGTACATATTCACTTTATTGTGCGTTAATTCAACAGTTGCTTTGACAAAAAAATTGTTCATTCAATCGACTTCAAGACTTTGGGGACATGCACCCGGAAATTTATTTATTCATTCATATTTTCTACTTCAGAGTTTATGATTCGAATAAATAAATTTGTATTCTAAACAATGTAGACAAATACTTGTTTATATTGTTAATAAAAAATAGTGAAACCCCGAAATCAATGGAGCCCCAGGAAAACCGTGAGACAAACCCATCGAATGCGTCAAGCGTCTCCCCAAAAAACAACAGAGAAAAATAAACAAATAAAAGAAGACATTTCGTGTGATTATCTTCCCTTAAATTACCCCCTCGGCATTACTGCACTCTCTGGTGGATTCTTCATGCGAAAGAAGAAGGAGAAGATCTTCCGCAAAGCAATGCCTCGGGTCCCCCTCGGGCATGTCTTCTTAATTGTTAATGGGAGTTACGCCCATCTGGATCCTCCGGGAGAAAACGAGTTTCAAGAGGCTTTGCGAAGAGAAAAATAAAAAATAATAATCAGTGGAGAAGAACTCGAGTCCAGTCAGAGTCGAGCAAATAATTAAACGAAAACTAGTGGAAAATGTTAAATTAGTAATGATTACCAGATGAATTGTGACCGAATTATTTGTATGACTTTGTGGGAATGATTGGATTAAAAAAGGGGTGGAAAAAAAAACTAGAATCTCCAGGGGAATCTAGTCAACGGACTTTATACGACAGATAGAGATGACTCGTTATCGCAAGCCTGTACCGAGTTATTGCGCCTTTATTGCAACTCTTGTCATAACCGCTGGGTATTAACGGGTTGTCGTTATACTCAATTGGTCCTCTCTCTATCCCAGACATAATCACTCCCTCATTTTAATATTTTATTTAAAAATGAGGAATACTGAAGGAAGCAAGAAGTGTCAGGGTGTCGTGATGTTCAGGCAACGACTGGAGCTGGAATGCACAAGAGAACGAGTTAATGATCGATAAAAATTGGTTACATTGTGATTACGATCGGTTTTTTTATATTTTTTTAAAATAATTTTTATGGTAATGATGGCGGCACTTACTCATCGACGAAGCACTGGAATCTGGCGCGCATAACAAGAGTTTACGGTGGGACGGAAGTGCACCAGTTGTTGGTATCACGTGAATCGAAATTTCGTTTGTGGGATTTCCCCTGGGGCCTGAATTTGTCGATGCTGGATGACCTGTTAATGTCCGCAGATTGTGGCGACAATTGCTAATGATGTAACTGGCCACCTGATTGTACAATTTCAATCATTAATCACTAAATCTTACAAATTAAAAAGTTCATTGTGTTTGGCTGTCATTAATCCAGGAATATCCCATAAATTAACAGAGATAGCGAAATCTTTGTATAGACCTTTTTTACAGTTTACAAATCGCTCTGCAAAAAAGGTATCCACCAAAATTTCAGTATCTACCTTCATTTAGGAGGTATCACCTGGTGAAGGCCCTGATATTATTTCTTTTCAACCATCGAATTCAATCTTGAGTTTTTGCATCTCTGCCTGAGTTGCAGTTTTGGTTTAACACCAGTTGACGCGACTTCTCTCGAGAGAATGATTACGTTAGATTATGGCATTATGGATTAGTCTTGGGGGAATTTTAGAGGGTACAACATCCTCTCTTGAGCTACCGAATTCAATGTTGAGTTATCTCTACCTGAGTTGCGATTTTCATTAAAAATTTCATTTTCGGAGAAAAGTCTTACGGAGGAAATAATGAAGAGAATCAGAAGAGCAACACCGAGCCAGAAGTACCAAGCCTCCCAGAAGTGCTTGGGTGTGTTTCGCTGTATGAGGAAGCAGCACTGTGGCTCACAACAGCAGTACAGACAAATATTATTACTATGACATGGTACAGGCTTTATTGTTCCTGGTCCTTCACTCGTATTATTCCCCTTGGTATCGACACTGCATTCGTAAGCGAATCGCGCCATTCCCATGAGTTTGCATGCTATCCGGCATACAACTATTTTTTTCTTTTCCTCTGGCACTCAGCCAATGTTGAACTTCCTCACTTCTTCTTCAGGGCAAGATGCTCACTCTATCTTGAAACGTGAATCTTTATTATTTTACGGTTCGTTGGTTTCCACTCCTTGCCAATTAATCACTAACCCTCTGCAACATCTAATTATTCATGTTCTCACTTATCGGGGGATCTGTAGATCGAGGAAGCTTTAATCACTAGATGGGATTTTTATTTTGTACATTTTGATTTTCAAATGGAATTTATTCGGTAGCTAACAGGTAAAATCGCTCAAGTCAAAAGGGAAGAACTAATGATCGATTTGAAGAAACTTGAGATTTTTCGTTGCCAGTGGATTTTTATTTTTAATTGCAATCGAAATGTTTTTTGGAGATTCTTCAATGAAGGTGGTAGAGGGATTACCGATTTTTTTTATTATCATGTGTAATTGAGATTAGATTTAGATTACGAGCAATTGTACGGCTTGGAGTTTAATTTTACCTGAAGGAAATTGTTGGTGACTTTGGCAGAGTAACTACTGGCACTGGCATGACGACCGGCTTTGAAAAATCGATTTGTACTAGTAGCTGGCATCTAATCACGCACGACAAAGTAAGAATCGATATTGCTAGACCACAAGTGACCACTCGGTGCTGATACCGATGAAATATTCACGAGGGGTTGTAGTCGGGTATGAAGAATTCAAGGGTGATGATAGTTCGGTATTAGCGGGCTATCAATAATTTTTTCTGAGGACATAAGCAATTGTAGGGGTTGAAGTCGAAGAAGTTTTTATAACTTTTTTTTTATCACGCGGTCTACGAAATTCGCAGTATCCGTTTAAGCGAAATATTTCGGGGAATCCCAGACATTTATGGCACTAGGAAATCTTGTGAATTTTCTTTTCAATTTTTTCTGGGGGAAGGGGAGGGGGAGGGGGCGCAGTAAGAAAAGCGATATGTTTATTTTTACGAAGCACTTTTTTTTAGAAGAAATAATTGTTTTTATAGAACTGTGTGGAAAATATAATTTTAAATAAAATCTGTATCGCGCTATGAATTTGAAATTAATTCTTGTGCGCAATGTCTCTACATGCGGTGGATGGTACATTACCAGAACCCTAGGTAACTTAGAATTGTGAGTAAACAACTCTTTCCAAGAAGAAACTAAAACCGGCGAGAGGTAATTGATACGAATTCTTGAGTCGTGTTTAATCCAGAGTAGAGAATTCAGAAGTAAATACAAAATCCATTTTATTGAAAATTCACATTTGCTTTAAACACACCGTAACACAAAATACACTGAGAAAATCCCGCAAAAATAATTTCTGTAATGGATTGATAAAATGAAATACATGAACCCAACTTTCCATTCTTCCCTGGGTTTTTCGGAAATATCTCCGACATTTTGAAAGATACGAATATTTCCGTAATTACCACTTGCATATTCCTGGATTTTCTTTACAAAAAAGAATCTGGCAAAAATAATGTTATCCCTCAGAGTTTCGTAGATATTTTCGAAAGACTCAAGATGAATTGTTTTGGTCTCTTTCTCTCTCTGGGATTTCTCGACGATCAATTAATAATTTCAATATCCCCCATTATCATGTGGTGGTGGAGGTGGTGGTGGTCCTCTAGGGAAGGGAGGTCTGAATTGAGGTGGAGGAGGTGGTGCTCCACTGCCCTGTGATACAGGTGGCATCGGATGTCTCCAGTTTGGTGGAGGTCTGGGTGGTGGTGGAGCAGGCTGATACCCAAATTGTCCCGGTGGTCCAGATGGTGGTGGAGGTGGTGGAAATTGTCCAGGTGGTGGCCAGTGAGCACCAGGTGGTGCCATCATTCGATGTCCCTGTGCCTGTGACGATGGTATTGGCATTGGTGGCAGTGGTGGCGGCATTCCAGGTGGCAGTGGTGGATGTGACATGGACATGGGTGGCAGGGGTGGTGGTGGAATATTCGAGGGATTGAATCCAGATGGTGGAGGTGGTACAGGTGGTGGTGGCGGATGTCCCATGGGCATTGGAGTTGCTGGTGGTGGAGGTGGTGGTACCACCATACCATGATGCATCATCTGGTGAGGTGGATGATGATGCTGGGGCTGGGGAATACCCGGAGCTGGCATACTCATGGGGGGAGCATCTGCAAACAGCTGGTGGGGCCTGTCTGCCTGGCTCAACGGATTCTGCGCTGCCAGGAGACGCTCAGCTGCACTGCCGTGACGTTCACCTTTGGCATCACGCTTAAACGCGTACGACACTGATATTGGACGGTTGCACAGGTACTGACCATTCATTGCCTCGATGGAGGCGTCCGAGGCGTCGAATGAGGCGAAATTAATGAAGGCAAAGCCTTTCGAGTTTCCGGTCTCTGGGTCTCGCATTATCTGGAGGTCAATGAGATTTTTGACAAATTCATTCAATCACGTACACGATTTTCATGGATTATCTATTTTTATTTACCTTGGGTGTTTGCAGAATCACTCCAAAAGCACTGAATGTGTCGTATAACAGCTTCTCGTCCACCTCAGGGTCCAGATTACCGATAAAAATATTAGCGCCGACATCCAGATTCTTCTGGTGAGCACTGGCTTTATTCACTCTGATTGGCTTCCCGTACAGTTTGATCATGTTCATGATTTTTATGGCGTAGTCAGCGTCCTCTTCACCCATAAACTCTACGAATCCATACCCCTGGTGCATCTGGGTGACTCGGTCCTTGGGCATGTGGACATTCACTAGAGAATGAGGTTAAAATTCTCATAAGTTTTATATTACTTTTGACAGGATTTCGTCTTCTGGTCATCTTTATTCTGAGATGTAGATTAATTGAGAGATAGCAATTTGTCAATTGACAATTTTACATTACCCACTGGTCCTGATTGGACGAACAATTCCCACATGAGGGACTCGGTGACTTTATCATCGAGGCCTCCAACATAAATCGTCGCATCTATATAAAAGTAATAAAATTATTTACAAATCCATGAGTCAGACTATATCGATATCATCAAAACGTTTGGTATAACCTATAAAAAATGCATTTGACAACTTCCCGAAAGGAGAACATAAAAGATATGTGAAATTCAATTGAATACATGATAAACGTAAATCGATTATGCCAAAGACGAAGAAATGAATATTGTTCCATTCATAAACTCTAAATAAATCATTAATTTACCTTGATTCCGTTCGGCAATTGGTCCGGCCGCCATAACTGAACAACCAAAATTTGTAATTACGAACAATCGATACCACACTCGACATCTCTTTGTATCGATATTTGTATCACATCGATATCTCTTCACAAAATTTGAGATTCACGTTTTTTCGATTATACACTTTGTTAATTAATTCTATCAATCAACAACAATAGATATTCTTCATTTAATTTTTAAAGATACTATCTAAGTTTTTATTTCCGCGCCAGGAGCATCTTGAGAATCAATTAATCGAGTTGAATCCACCGAATGAAAAAGATCGATTTTATTCGATAAATGTCGGTTGCCACAAGGAGTCATCATATCACCTCTCATCCAGAGAAAATTGTGTTCATTCGTTAAAAAAAATTTTGTATTGTCGCACAATAATTAGAGATGCCTTCAGCAGATGTTGCGATGCTCGTGGACATGGGATTCACGTTGTCCAAGGCGTAAGTCCTCTGATCACTGATCAAAACAATAACTTAACCCTAACGCTCAGCCGGGAATATATTTTCGTAATTTCTGATGTTTTTCCAGGGAAAAAGCTCTCCAGATGACTGGAAACAAGGGAGTGGAGCCTGCGATGGAGTGGTTAGTCATAATTCAACTGAAAATGAAAAGTCTTTCCCAAAAAACCAAATAAAGATAATTATTTCAAGCGACTATTTGAATTTTACCTGCAGTCGCAACCCTATGGTTTTCCACAATTCGTGGAATTTTTCCTCCGAATTTGATAGAGGGAAATTTTCTGTTTAGGTTACTCGCACATTCTGACGATGGTGAACCTAGTGCTGAGTCACTAGAGGTTCAGGCCTCAGGAAGTGCACCTCCGGAAGAGGCGAAATCCTCTGAAGCAACTGAGGAATCTGCAACAGAGGCTAAATCACTCAAATGCGATGTGTAAGTAATTCAATTTAATTATGTAAATTGATTGTCAACCTACTCTCTTTTATTTTTATACGCAATTTTTAATGTATGATTCCAGATGTGGGAAATTATTCAAATCCTCTCTGGAGGTTGAGTTCCACGCCACGAAATCCGGTCACGATAGTTTTTCAGAGAGTCTAGAGGAGAAAAAACCTCTGACTGATGAAGAGAAGAAGGAGAAACTTAGACTTTTGGAAGAGAGAATGAAACAGAAGAGGAAGGAGCGCGAGGAGAATGAGAAGCAAGAGGCTTACGAACGAGAGAAATTCAGGATAAAATCTGGGAAAGAGATTGCTGAGGCCAGGCGCAGGTAATTATAATTAGACTGTCTGAAAAATACCTCTGGATTAAACAAAATTGATTATGACAAATTATCAAATAATTTCGATTACAAAGTAATTCTCCCATTGAATCATTTGTATCCTCTACCTTTATTTCTTTCTATTTCTTCCTGTTCGCAGACTGGAGGAATTAGAAATGAAAAAGCTCCTGGAGCAACGGAAGCGAGAAAAAGAAGAGGACAGAATTGCTCGTCAAAAAATTCGAGAGCAAATTGAGGCGGATAAAGCTGCAAGACGAGCTAAACAAGCAGAAGAAAGTGGACAACCAGCTGTCTCTGCCACGAGTCCCACAACTCCCACTTCGGTGGCCCCTGCACCCAAACGGGATTACAATCAAACAAAAATTCAGGTGAATTGAGATAAGAAAAAAAAAAGAAATTCTTTATTCAATTGTTTCCTTGATTGTCGATGGTTTTTCAATGTTTTTTTTCTCTATTTCTGTTGCAGATACGTTTGACGAATGGAGAAACACTGACTCAGAGTTTTGGCTCCAAGGAGCAACTGTCAGCTGTTCGTTTGTACGTGGAAATGCACAGGACAGATCCGCCAGGGCCGTTCAATCTCATGACTAGTTTTCCCAGAAAAGTGTTCCAGACTGACGATTACGATGCGCCTCTGGATGTTCTTGGTAATTGTTGTTGTCATAAATTTATTGAATTATGGGATTTTGAATGCGTAATTCTTTTAATTGTGTGGTTTACATAAATTCTTGAAAAAATTAATTGTATGGAAATTGTATGGAATTCAAAATCAATGGGAATATTTTTTGTTACAGGTCTGGTACCATCAGCTGTCGTAATTGTACAAAAAAACGTAGAATGATGAAGGAGATGAACTGATGACAGAGACAACACTTCTCCACAGGTTATAAATATGAAAATAATTTCTTAATTAAGACATTTTTATTGATACTATTAATGTAAATGTGTCGGCATTGAAAATGCGATATCTTATGGGATTAAACTGAACTCGGTGAAATATAAACTCTATCCTTCGAGCTATCTCAGAGAGTTTTCTCAAAAAATCATCGAGCGATGCGAAAAATATCTGCGAGACGAGATATTTTGTATTAAATCGACAGACGAAAGATGAATTTTCTGGAAATTCGAGGACTTACAAATTGTTCTCTGAAGCTAGAAGTATTTTCTACATATTTTCTCACTCATCTCTTGAAATAAAATTAAATACTTCGGATATTGTAGTCATTTCGTGGATACTCGGGGTACAAAATCTCCCTCTCCCGGGGACAATCAGTAGGGAAGTTGTAAACATCGTCGCAGTGAATTAAATTCATTGATTTATCAAAGCATATCCAAATCTCTTCGAGATACGACGTATTGCTTCCCTGAAAAAAAAGGCAGAGTTTACCGAAATTTCCCAACTGTTTCAATAGTATTTCTTTCAATTTTCCTCAGTCCCAAAAATTTCGAAACAAGAACGATGGAATTACTTGTTTTGATTAAAAAGCAGACTTAGGCATTTCCCGAAGCACATTTTTCCGTTTTTTCGAACGAATCTATCACAATTTATAATATCTCCGGGTCTTATCTATTAATTATTTAGAATTAGTCAAACTTTTTCTAAACAAAGAAGGGAAAATGCTTAATTACCGGTCTTACACTGCAATGCAGTATTAACCGCTTCCCCAGGACTCCACCGACTCTCGCCAGAAGATCTTCAATGGAATATTGATTTCCTGGCAGAATATTCGCCCTGGCCAGAATCTTATTCATGTTATGATTATCATAAAGTTGCAAGCCTTTCTCGAAATATTTCGTCTGGGTGTTTAAAATTTCGAGTGAAGTCGAGCAAGTTCCGTGCTTTTCCCACTCGTGTTTCCATAGTGCTAGGACCTCATCATGATCATTTGCCGGCATCCACTCTAGCCACTTAATCTTCATTTCTTCTCTTATTGAATCGATCGATGTAGGATCGAAGATGGAGGTGTTATCGCAATATTGCACATCCAACGTGTGAAATTTTCCTGGCCAGAGACCATGGATCATCCACTGGTCTCTGATTGTCTGATTGCACCCACCAGTTGTTCCATTGTCCAACGGTAAACAGAGAGTCGTTGGCCATAACTGAGAGAACACGAAGTGGTCGAAATAAATCGAGTCTTTACTATCTTCAGTCCACTCTAGATTTCTGTCGGAAATTTTTTAAAGTTTCTGTCTTATTGTGCAATCCAAATTATTATTGTGTTATTGATTTATTTTTGCAATATCATTAGCGATTCAACTGGTGAATTAATCAATAATTAATAATAATGCATAAATCAACAATTAATTCGTTAATTAATTGGAATATTATAGTATAATGACTCAATTAAGAAAAAAACAAAGATTTGTACCCGTGGACTTCTCCGAGAATTCCCAACATCGCGAGAATTCGCAATTTCTGGATGATTCCCATGATGGAAAAATATCAACTAAAGGCTGTACAAAGGGAATCGCAAACACAAGTTCAGTGGACTGTAATTTAATCTAATCGGTGAGATCATCTCTCGTTTAGTTTGTTCATAGCCAATTGGGGTACTTGCAGAGAAGTTTCAAAAACAAATCGTTACAGTTTATTATCGATGAATATCCGATACCGAATGATTTGACATGAATTCCAGTATTATCACTGATCGCTTCAATATAGAAAACAGCAACGATTGTTAAATTCTTGAGCTCCTAATTTAATCTTCTATTTATATAGATGGAGTTCTTCGAAAAATTCGGGCAACACAGCAGAGATTTTTATTTTTATTTTATTTCTTCTTGTCTCATCCCTGCAGAAGGGCTTCACACAATTATTCTACATTAGAAATAGTTCAACGTGTTTAATAATTCGTTGATTGCTCAATTTCGTCTAATCCATCCAAATAGACGGCCGGTGGACTGTCCGGATAGATAATATCATGCGTTCGTGGACACTTCTTGGGATATTGAATACTCCCCTGGCAGTCGATCAAGTTAAACGATTTATCGAAGCAAATCTGAATTTCCGAGAGGTACGATAGCTTCTTCGCCTAAAAGACAAAATTAATTATAAATAAGATAGAAACTGCTATAAAAACTTGAGACGGACTTAAACATTAAAACCTCCAATTGTTCATGAAATTCATGCTCTAATCATGTGATAATCAATTAATTAATCCCAATCTACATAAATCTATACAAAAGTTATTTTTTATGTATTTATCTAAAAAAATTTGATTACTTACCGAATTACAAACTAAACTGACAACACAACGTTTTCCAAGTGCTTGATTGATTCCATCGACGATTTTTTTAACTGGATATGATTTTCCTGGCAGAATTTTCAGCTTATCTAGGATGCTCTTCACATAGAACTTGTCCCTGAGCTGCAACGTCTTCCTGAAATAGTTTTCCTGGGTGTTGACCGGTTTCAGCATCGTGGAGCATGTCCCGTGCTTTTTCCACTCATGAGTCCAGAAGTCCCTCGACGATTTTTTATTATTCAACGATGGCCATTTCTCATTCAACTCCTTTTCAATTGATGCTATAGCCGCGTGGTTGAATTTCGCGCCATTGTCGCAAAACGCTGGTTCTTTTGTGTGCAATTTCGTTGGCCAGAGTCCGTGGATTGTCCACCTATTGTCAGGAGGCAGTTTGCAAGGCTTCGCACTCTCGAACGTGGAGCATATCGTCTGGGGCCACTGCTGGGTCAATATTAAAATGTCGAATTCCTTTTCTGTTGTGAGACCTATGATCTCAGGTAGTTCTAAAAACTCAGGAACATTGGGAATCCCGGGATATCTACGAAATTTGCAAGAAAATAATTACAACGAAATTAATCTTCATGTTGCAGTTCTTTTTGTGAAAATTCTACAAGAATATTGTAGATTACACCAAAAGAATTGCAATTGCATGGAATATCCTAGATTAGATACTGGTAGAATAATTTTGAATATGGGAGAAACAGAATTAAAAACTTTACGTTTGCACGGTGACAATTAGAAGTCCGAAATACAAGAATCTCAATTGATTCGCCGAGATTAAATTGATTTCCATGTCTAAATTGATTTGGAAAAGGAAATGCCTTACTCCGCGATGAAAGTTCAAAAACTATAACAGCTCCCGAAATTTCATTTCCTTTTATCCTCCAATCGTTCCATTATCAGTTGATGTTTCAAGTGCTTTCACCTGTTATCAATCATGTTATCTGATTTTTCGATAAAGAGTGATTGCTTCATCCGGAATTTTGTTGGCCAATATTTTTCATGAAGTTGTATTGGATTACAGTACATTAATTTTAAGCAATTGCGAGGATTGGAATATAAAGAGGAAGACGGCAAGAGGGGAATAGGGGAAGAGGGAAGGGGGAGATAAATGAGAGAAGAATGAAAATTGCAGTGCGATTTGTTTAATTTCTTTATTTTCAAGATGACATTGTGTTGAGGCAACGGCGTCATTAAACCATGGACAGGGCAGGGCGGTAGCAGCACCTCCGTGACCCAATTATTATGCTAATCTCTCACCTGTTGCTCTACTTGTCGTTTCTACGTCTTTTCCTCCCTCTTCTCTCGGTTTATCGGTGAACGGCGTGTGGCGTATTTTTCTTTCCGGAAAATTAAATTAGATCGACTTTTTCTGGAAACATCTCTACACGGAAAGAAAAATACCGGAAAAATTACGGAACTTTCTCGTATTCGTGGGGTGACCTTGGTTTTCGGGAAAAAATATTGTAAGTTCCGTAAAAATTTTCGTAGCGAGCAGGAATTTTTACGAAACTTTCAGGACAATTTTACGGTACCTCCAGTACTTTTTCCCGGAAAGCAAGGTCACCCCACGAATACGCGAAAGTTCCGTAATTTTTCCGGTATTTTTCTCTCCGTGTAGCGTGAAATTTCTCTATTTAGACAAAATATTCTCACGAATTTACATGCCAATATTTTTGACGGCATTATTATATTTTTTTGCGAAATATAAAACAATTGATGTGACTCTACCACGCGTGTGTTTTATTAGAAATTAATTAATTAACGTGACTTTTTCTACCCTTTCGCGAAATCCGATTCTCCATCGGTTGTGTGTTTAATTCTCGCCGAAACACATTGAATTATTTGATCACTTTGTTCACACATTTTATTTTTTCAAGAACAAATTATATAATTAATACCATGATTGATTACCATTCTTCATGAATTGGTACATAAAATATTAAATATCAGAGTGCATCAAAAATTGTACAAAAAATATTTCATTCAAAAATAATTACAACTTTATAAATTCATAAAAAAATAGCAGATGAGATTCTTCGATATGATTTCCATGATTAAATTGACTATTCAGCAACTTTAGAAGTATCTCAGGAACAAGCGGGCAAAAGAAAATTTTTTCAACAAATTTATCACCCGCTGGTTCCGGAGAGTCTTACAGCGCAATTTCGCTGTACATTAATTGATATGACTTTTTACTTTCGTTTTAAAATTCAAACTAAATGGATGAATTAAATTTGTAATACATGATATTCTATTGGGACAGTCCCAGGATACAGGATTTGCCTCTTCGGGGAGCAATTCGTCGGAAATCCCGCGACGCCATCGCAGTCAATTAAATTCAATGACTTATCGAAGCAAATCCTAATTTCGAAGAGGTAAGACTTCTTCTCCTTCTGAAAGCAGAATTTTTGATAATTAAACAATCTTTCGATGGAAGTTTATAATCAATCGGAATTTAATCCAGTGACTGAAGTAATTTGAAGGTAATTGATAAATTGAGGAATTACTTTATTGGAGACGCATTCCACTTGACACTTCTTCCCCAGAACTTTGTAAACTCCATCGAGAAAGGCTTGAACCGGGTAGGACAGTCCAGGGTGGATGTCGGCCTTTTCAAGGACATGTTTCATGTCGTAAACATCCAGGAGTTTCAGTCCCATCTCGAAATACTTGAGTTCAGTGTTCAGGGGCTCAAGGACAGCTGAGCAGGTGCCATGCTTCTGCCACTCGTGTTTCCAGAATGAAAAGGGCTTTGTACCATTTTCAACATCAATCCACTTTACCTCCATTTCCTTCTGGATCGGGGACAGGGCTGCCACATTGAAATGTAGAGATGGATTGCAAAATTGGGGCCCAAGTTTGTGGAATTTTGTTGGCCACAGTCCGTGGATTGTCCACTCGTCGTCATGCGGCAAATCACAGCTGTGATCTGGGGATTCCTGTTTCCAGGTATAGCACACTGTCTGGGGCCAGTGCTGCGTGAAAATCAGGACGTCGAAGGCTGTGGAATTTTTAGTGGCGTTTACACGACGATTTCGTGGATTTTTTCTCCTTCTTGCATTCCTGCACAGACAAATCATTTATCAATGCAAAAATATTAATTCATCAATTAATCATTGAAAAAATTCTCGAATAAATTCACTCTGGGACAATTAATCACTGAAACAATTCAATTAAACAAATTAATTAATGAAACAATAGATTACAAATGATGAAAAAATGGAGAATTCATCTCCGAGTCACGACCAACTTATCGTACTTTAAATAATCGTAAAAAAACAAGCGTCCAGGCCTTCTGCAATTTCTGAATAACAAAAATTGGAAAAATACTGCACAAACAACTGCTCCGTTCTCTGGCCATGAGTGGAAACTGCAATTCTGAGCAATTACGATTCATCAAGAGAAAAAATATCTTACGTCTGGGCAGAACCGATCAGCATCACCAGCAGCACAACAAACCACTTTCCCCAGGTCCGCATGGCTTCTTGAATTTCTCTCCAATTTTTTTTCAACAATTACTATAATTTTTGTTTCATTGACGTACAGCAGCTGGTGCAAAGCTGACGGCCACTGACGCTAGTCGTTGAGAGAGTTCTTACTTTGTACTATTTCCAATGAAACACCCCCCACCATACCGCCAAGTGGCCTTCCAAGAAATCAGCTGGTGGTACCTGAAGGCTTTGTGTCGTCACAGGTAAATCTTGTCGTGATTGATCTCGTTGGATTTTGCTAAATGCATCAGTGGACCATTCGAAATTCATTATCGAAATGTCGAACGAGTCCTATCGAAATCAATTGCACGTGCTCTTCTAATGATGATTATCGGCAAATTTTTTAATTGTACGAGGAAGAGATAAGTGTTATCAGAAAAGTGGCGAATAGGTGACGCCACTGAGTATCGTATTACATAGGAATAAACAAAGAGTACAACTCGTTGCATAGACTATCGATTTTCATGGAAAATGGACAATGCTTCTTGAAATTAAAGGTATCCGTTAATAAATGTGCGGAATTTGCAGGAAGGAAAATCAAATTTTATAGTGAAAATTCTTTTCTTCTACGAAAAAGTATGATTTTTCCCAGTGAGCTCGTTTAAACCTCGATGAAAGCTTTTTGAGAAAAATTTTTAAACAGGAAATTCAAGAATTTGACTCTATTCCAATTAATTACGTCTGGAATTTCAGCAGACCTTTCTATTTTTCTATTTGTGTTTATCAATAATTACGATAACGCGTGTTGTTAAAAGACAGAATTAGGGAAAATTGTCTTGTACATTCAATCACCCATAAAAATTCTTATCAGCATGATTTATTCATCCACGACTTCCATCCGTGTCTGACGATCGACAGTTAAAAAAAAAACAGTGCAAACATCAATGACAGAATGTACGATTTCATTATTCTTAATTAACTTTCTGGATAACTGCACTCATCCACAGAGCAACTATATAAACATCCTCAGATTGTGCGTATTAAAATGACGAAAAATCGTTAATTACGACTGTACAAGCTTTCATAAATGAAAAACATCAACGAAATTCGGGTAACGGTTTTTAATTACTCCATGCTCAGATGACTCTTGACGAGTCTTCCAATGAGATGCAAAGCTTGAAATGTTTTGTTGGGCTGCAGTCGTTGTCTCAGTAAATAATAAGTGATTGCCCTGAAGACGACGAGGATGATGACGAGAGCGAGAAAATTGCTCCAAAATCCGGACTCAGCCATTCCCATTGTCCGGAGCATTTCCCTGGGAATGCTGTACTGACAATAGATCTCAGGACAAGGTAGAGTTTTTCTACCATATCCAAAGACAGCAACACATAGTGCTTCCAGACCGTACCTTATGTAACTCAAGTACATGGGGAGTAGGCGATAAAATGGAAGTGGTTCTTGCTCCCCTATTCCCTGAACTGCCAGCAGCATCAGAGGTACTGAGATCACAGGCCCAACGAACATTCCATTCTGAAATAGATACCACAATTTATTTTTTACTATCTCTCGGCAATTATGGAGTTTTATGGAACTTACCACGATGCTCAGGGTGCTGCCTATGGCTAGACCCAGACTCTCAGCTATGAAGACACACATTATGCAAGTGCTGAAGAACATTGATATCCTGAAGAGCTCCAGTGGTTGTCCCACGAAAAAATACACCATCGAGAGATAAATCAGCGCGAGAACTATCTGGACATTTGTTTATTTATCGATAATCAATGGTTTTATTTATAAGTAGTGAAATAGTTGTATTTGATTTTTGAGAGCAATTGCTATTTGGGAGACGGAGAATTTATCGTTTTTAGTATTTTAGCATTGAGATAAATTCGGCATAAATTTATAATACTCGATTTTTTTATTATTAATATAGAATTCAGTAATTTGTAATTGCAAATTACCATGGACCAACCTGTACTGGAATCGTAGATATTGTTAGTGCACAGAAGTACGGACTTATTTTGTACCATCTGTTAAAATGTTCCCGTTTCACCAGCTGTACCTCGAGGGGAACTGAAAAGTTCATAAATAGTTCAATCAATTCAATAATCGTAAATGACTTGACGTAAATAACTGTAGAGTAATTCATCAAATGATTTTTCTAGAGAAACAATTCCTTTGATATTCTCATTATAATAATTGTTACAATGTCGATAATAAATAACGGTGAAATCTCATTTGAACTGCAGAGAAAATAATGCAGATAAAAGCCGCAATTATCGTTCATTACTCAGCAGTCAGTTCTCAGTACTTACAATGTAACAAAACCGGTAACATCGGAATGAACAGAAAAACAATGAGACTGGCGAAACAGAAACCGAAGTTGAAGAGGGTTTTTGACCCGTCATTGCCAATTCCCAGGAATAATCCACCTATCACAAAGCCTAGGAAGATGTGCAGAGAGATTTTCAAGAAAACGTAATTCTGAAAGTGAAAGGGGAAGAATTACACTAAATTCATTAATTTTCTATCTAAAATTATTATTTCAACATAATAATAGTATATATACTAAAATAATTTTTTATAAACTGTTAATTAACGACTTAAACAATATATTCATACATAAATATGAATGTATTGTCCTAATTTTTTTTTATCAGATATATATTTTTGTATATGCCCTTGAAAAACTAAACTCACAAAAAATTATCATGAAAAATTATAATTTTTTGTGGATTTGGTTTTTCAAGGGCATATACAAAAATACGTATTTGATAAAAAAAATCTAGGACAATACCTTCATATTTATGTATGAATATATATTGTTTAAATTGTTAATTATCAGGTTATAACAATTTATTTATTTATTTAATTTTATTTTTGGTATATATAAACATTATAATTTTTCATGATAATTTTTTGAAAGGAGGTACTCACTCTATCCCGATAGAACTGCAACATCATCCTCCGTAGTAAAGTGTAGAATTGCTCCCACCAGGATATTTTAATACATTTCTCCTCACCATCGAGACCACATTTTTGTGATCTAGAGATGTTGATGATGGGACACCTGCTGTCAACAGCGGTGATCATTTTTTCTACAAGATCAGTTCCATATTCTCCACAAGAGACTTCGATAACTGCAGGATTAGAAAATAATAGTTGAAATTAGTTAAAATCTTATAAAAAAAAAAAGTAATTGCTCACCAAAATCGGCAGGATTGTAATGAATGGGACAATCAATTCCCAATTGATGGAGAAAGGGTATGACACCGTTGGCAGGACCTCTGTATGCGCATTGACCTGCGGTAACGACGTACACATGATGGAATTTTGAAAAAATACTAGCACTTGGTGTGTGAATAGAGCAAATTACTGTTCTTCCACTCTTTGCGACCCTCTGGAGCAGCTCAATGCACTGGATAGACGATAAATCATCCAGCCCTCTACGGTGAATTGACAATTAATAAAAATGTCTTATCAATTTTTTTTCTTTTCTCATTTTTTCCAGGTGATAATTGATATTTACGTTGTAGGCTCGTCTAAGAAGATCACTGGGGGGTTATTAACGAGCTCAAGGGCAATCGACAGCCTCTTCCTCTCACCTCCGGATAATCTCTCGGTTATTGTATCTCTTGCTGTTGTCAGTCTCAAAGTCTCCAAGATATCGTTAATCTGGGAAATTAATGTCACTCGTTTAGTATAATTTCATCATTTTTATGGGATACGTATTAATTTTTAACAGTTTTACTATTTTATTTGTTATGAATTCATTTTATTTCTTATTTTGATGTTCTTGAAAATATTTATCATTTCATCGATTTTTATTTCCTTTTTTGCTCGAATTGATCGTTAAATTTATCGTGACGTTTTCGGGAAAAATCGCCAGTCTAGTAGAAAATCTAAATTATCATTGCATTATAAAAATAGCAATCGAAATTTTCAGACTAGAAGAAAAAGACTTTCTTGTTGGATTCGTACTATAAAATTATCTCCAGTTTTTGCTCTATAAAATCGGTGTAAACGTCTTTATCATGCAGAGATGATTGATTACACATGAAAGATTGATCAATTGCTAATTGAGCAACGAAAAACATTTATGGAAATTGCTAATTGCAAAAACACGAATATTAAGAAAGGAAAAAAGGTGAAAATTGAAGTGTCTCTTCTGGAATCTAGAGAAAAAATTGATTGCGGCATTTTTTAACTTGAGATTGTTCGATAGATCGATTGACTTACGACAGCATTTTTGGTTTCTCGATTAATATTGAATCCTAGTTTTAAATCGGCAGAAAAATTCATAGCCTCTAGGACAGTAAGTTTGGGTTGGAGCAGATCCTCTTGCATAATATAACAAGATAATTTCTTAAATCTCTTCAGGTCCAATTTGATTCCGTTGATAGTGATGTGTCCCGCCATTCCGATGGATCTTCAACAATCAGATAATTGATTTTTGTAATCGATATATTCCTCGAATACGTATGAATAGAATGATGTTATGCACGTGCGCAAGGAAACCACTGAGGAACTGCCGCAATTTCAATGATTGACTCGATCATGACTCAATCGAAGGCTATAATTACGAATTGTTGCTTATCAATTTTTTTTTGTTTTCTTTTTTCATGTTTTTCCCATTAATTGTAGACAAGAGGTCACATTACAATTGCCGAGAAAAAAAAAATAGCCAAGGATTAATGCTCTTGAGAGAAGTGATTTTATATTTTTGCAAAATCGTACTTCCTCGAACCGATGATTTCTCAGAAGAGTCAAATAATATTAAAGTTGTTAATAATAATGGAATATTTCTTGTACGGATTTCTGAATCTAATGCCGGGGCTTTTAGGTGATTCGATGAAATCTTTTACTTGTAACCAGCGAGAATATTTAGTAGGGTAGATTTTCCGGCTCCTGAAGGCCCTAGGATGCCTGTGAGTTCCCCAGACTTAAATTGTCCACTGACCCCTCTCAAAATCATCTTCGAGCCTGAAATAAATAAAAAATATATGCAACCACCAGAAAAGTCTCATGAATTCTCGTGAAAAAATCCTAATTAATTAATCGCCTTCACAAGCAATTTATTCTCAATTTATTTTTAATTTTCGGTAAAAATTACAATATTCCACGGAATTTTTACATTTCGAAAGATCAAACAACAATAATAATAACAATAATAATAATGATAATTGAATATTTAAATTCAAATTTTGATTTTAAATTGCTCTCTAGGTAATTAATCAATGGATTTCATCGTTTTCGTCTTATTTAATTTATTTTCTTATTTATTTATTCATCTAAATAACTCGTGTCTAGGAATTCGCACTTCTAGAGTCTAACGACTGGAACTCCTTGAAGCAAGTGACTCTTTCATTTAATTCAAGGATGTTGCCCTTAAAATAAGAGAGAGCAGTTCTAGTTGCTTTTGATTTCTACATTGGATTGAAGTATTTATCACTTAAGTGACATTTTTAGCCAACAGTTCCTGAGATATTATTTTCTTCCTGTCATGGATTCGAATCATCAGAACAATGAGTCAATGGACAATAAGCAAAATGGAATTGAGAAATCTAACTACTGTAAACACTGGGTACAGTCCCTGTACTTTGGATAGAAAAATTACGCACACTAGGGAATCCGATCCAAACACGATATATCTTCAATGTCAATTTTTTCTTGAAGATAATAAATATATTGAAGGATTTGATAGCGTTTGCCGATATTCATTCTTTTTTCCAGAATTATTTGTTTGCGAAATAATTGATATCAAAGATTAACGAAGATGATTTCTAATTGAATTGATTCGAAATTTTTATTCCGCGATAATTTATGGGAATTACAGGAAAATTATGGTAAATACTTTGAGATGAATTGAATTTACTTAAATTTTAAATGAGTTGGGAATTAATGTGAATAGTTTCTGACTAGACACATCCGATAAAAACAGTGGCACTGAGTTCATATCATTTAATCGTAACCTTCGGTGATGACCCCAGATTATGTGGCGGGAATTTGAAATGGAGATTTTGTCATTCATTGAAAAAAAGGGTCACTGGAATGTACTTCGAGGACTTGATGTTTACTGAGTCATTGACTCCCCGAGAAAAAATGTAAATTTTTGTAAAAACCTTTTTTCACATCTCATTTACAGAATTCACACATCAGTTTCATTTACTTTTCCCATCGATCATATATTGTATATTATATATAATATGTAATAATTATTATAATATAATATAAATGAAGCCAGCCAGAATAAGCCAGCGCAATTTATAGGATATATCTTTTTATTTATGTTCTCCAGAAATTTTGCGGATTGGGGAGAAAAAATTTTTATTGCTGTCGATAAAGAAAGGAGTGGAATTTTTTAATTAGATATGAGAGTATCTTTATTGGGGAGTGAATTTTCTGGGCAATTTAAATATTTGGAAAAGGTTCACTGACCTTTCCTCCCAGATGGTACCGTGTAGGTGATCTCCGAGAATTCTATATCCACTGAGGGCATTCTCCTTGCATGTCCAACGGAGAAAATGCATGTATTATTCCTTTTTTCCTCGCACATTGCGTTTTTTTATTATTAATTTAGACGATTCAATTGAAATATCTCGATGCACTCGGCATCATTCACTGGAGTTGTCTCCACCGACTTTTTCTCCTGAAATCAAAAGTTTTTGGTAAATAAACCACTCCTCAGTAGTAAAACTAAATTTTTCAGCAATTGAAAAATTAGAACTTGAATTTTATTCGATCTAGTGATTATTCTTCATTTTTACATGACAGATAATAAATATATTGCATAGCATATATATTCAATATAGTATATAGCCGGCGCTTGATGTCTGCACTCTTTCATTTATCACATAATTTATTTTATATAGGAAATGGTCGAGAAATGTTTATCGTAATTCTATCAGAATTATTCTGATGTCTATTGAATGAACGGGGAAATTACAACTTCTAAGACATTTTATTACAAAATATTTCGCGAATCAATTAGGACTTGAGAATGTTTTTTTTTTAAATTGATGCTTCAATCAGGAAATATTTAACTCGCTAGTATCACGCTTCTAGTGATTAATGAAGTGAGGAAAACTTAGTTCGTGGTACAGATGATCATCGATTAATCGACGCGGAATTATTCCGTGGATTATTCAAAGATTGATTATTCCGTTTTCATCCTTTTAAAATTAATCAATTTATTTCCTTTTATTGGTAAATAGACTTTATTAAAATGAGATAAACCTGGCGAGATCACACTTGACTATTATTTTTTATATGTTTTATATGTTTTTATATAGAGTACATTTTATATTATTCCAAAATTGATAATTTGTCATGTATTCAATTCATTTATCGTGAGACCCTCTACTCAGTTTACTATAATCCACCCAAAAATAATAATTTTTGTTATTTTTCACAACTTATATTCCAATTTTTTCTTTAAAAATCAAAATATCTAAAATCTTTGAAAAATTGTCATTCTAATTACCGAAAAAATTGTTTATTATTAGAATTACTACGCAGAAAGTGACAGGTCAAAAATAATAACTACTTGTAGTGCAGATGTTAGAAAAATTATTGAAGTGGATCGCAGTCTTTTGTGTTTAGTCTTATCATTTCACTATCAAATACCTTTTTAATTATATATTTCTCAGTTATGAGTGCACTTTCACGAGAGTCCACTATTCATCGCCTAGGATTAGAAATGATAGAGTGAAGTAGAAATTTAAGTGCAGACAGAGGAAGTGTCTTACTTTGCTTTTTTATTCACGAAGAAATGGGAATTTATCACTGAGGGCTTCACTCTGCGCGCGTTGAACACTCGTCGAGTACTAAATCCAATATCGTCTGTACAGTAGCTTCACAGTAATAGTTCACTTGCTGTATGTCAACTCACCAATGCATTTTGACCATCCGTGCCAATTCACGGGCTGAAGACTCCATTTTTCACGCTGTTTTTCCTTTTTTTCATGATAATTTAATGACGCGTTGAGGCATTACAATGAAATTGTTGGGAAAGACGCCGATTAATTTTTTAACACGGAATATTGCGAAAGCGATGATTTTCTCTTTTTTTTTCTTAACAAAAAAGACGAATTTTAGTAATTATTGGAATTTTTGAAATTTTTGGAAATTGATTAGTTTTAATTTTTCCATTTTTATTTTAATACTTTGAAAAAAATAGACCAATGGAGTGATGGATTTTGGAATTTTTCATAATTAATTGAGATTTCATGTGGTTTTCTATTTTTCTGTCATTTATTTCTCCCGGAATTGCCCAAGTCCTTCCGCATCACTCAATTCCCGACCAAATGTTAATGAAATGAGTGAATATTCGATTGAAGGTTTTGACCTCAATGATTTATCGCGTCCGGATATTCCGATAAACAATCAGAACATTTGGAAACATCGCAACAATTTGTCTATCATTAATTAAATTTTTGCGGGAAGTGCTGATAACAGAAGTTCTAATCTCACTCGACAATTTTTTATAACAATAATACATTACTCGAGGCCTCTAATATAATACACTAAATATACTGCATTATAAATTAATTGAACCAACAAATTAGTGCATTAAAAAAATAACTGATCGATCGTTTGAAGAGTAATAAAATCTTCCGTCGGGATTATACCGCTAATTCCGCAATAATGGATCTCGAATTATATCATTATTCTACACAATTCCATCAAATATGTAAATTATCTTTATGTCATCACTCACACGTGTTTTATTCACAACCGAACAATCGAAAAAAAAAATCATACACGTGTATGACGGGCACTGATAACATACGTCGAAGGAAATGATTACCTTTTTTTCCCCTCCATTTTTCACTTTTAATTTATCAATAGCATCCCCACCCTCTCTCTCTTCGCCCACCAATTTAACCATTTACTTACTTATCCGTTATTGAATTCCGCCAACAATTCCGTCATTTATAGTGATGATCAATCAATTTAATTGTCGACTTCAAGGAAATCGCGCGGTCGGTTATTATTTACAAATTTCCGTGTTAATTCGTTTCGAAATTTATTATTAATTTCTGGAGAAACATTGCGGCAATTTGATTATCAAGATTTTCGATTATCCGAAAGATTATTATTATTATGATTGTTCACATGAAGAGATGATAATGATTTAAAAAATTATCCTGAAGTCTCAATAAAGTAACAAAACAATCAAATCACAACGGCTAAGTAATGAATCGTATTGTTGTAGTTTACTTGGGTTTTTGTTTGTGATAAAAACGAGAGGTCAATGGGTAATTCAGTGGTCATGTTCGTCATAACTGCTGAATATTTAAAATAATAGCCATCCCAGAGGAAATTTTTATTTTCCGGGAGGAATGTTTTGATTCTCGCTGTTTCCACCGACATGTGCGTTTATGGCTCTTCATGGAAAGGTACAATTGCCGAGTGATTCATCTGTATTTACTTACAAGTTCATTCTCTTTTCGTTTTTATTGCCATCACTTATTCAAATTTTCTCTCAATTTCTTTCCTCTGGGTTGAGAAAAATATTGGAAGACAAAAAATAACTGAATAATTGAATTCTCACGAATGCTGAAGCTTAAGAAAAGAAAAGACATTTGTATTTTCAAAAAAATCGAAACTTTATTCGTAACAAATATCCTATACAAAATACAGCAATTACTCGTAGTAGCGGATAAATTGCCTTATTAGTGTGTTCACCATCTTGATCAACATTTTCGTGAATACGCCCTCTCAAATATTGGTTGATAAACCTGGCAATTAATCACGGATTAACCATAAAAATAACAATTCCATAAATACAATTTTGCATCGCCCCGGAATCATTCGAGTGATTCCACAATCAATTACGTAAACCTGATTCAATTACGTATTTAAAAAAATTATAAACAATTGATAGTGTTTTGGGAGTTAGTATAATGTATTTGGCTCGAATATTTCCTCCCTGACGTGTTCAGGGATTGGCAAGAGAAGTAATTGCGAGTGCGCGAGAATTTTGTTCCATCAACGAAAAATAATAATTTGAATTCACGAGGAATATTTACAATTTAAGACCTTCACAGCCATCGACGACTCAAAAATCGTTGCCAATCGTTCATAATGCATTCATGAAACGGAATAAAACATCAAGGCACATCTGCAATTAATTTTTCACCCTCAGAGAGACAAATGATTAATTGAAAAAGAAACTCCAAAAGAAAACGTCGAATAATATTTCCTCTCCCGAATAATTGAATTAGTATTTAAACAATTAATCTCTTAACAAACAAATCAATTATACCCTGACTGACGTACCATCTCCCCAGGTTCACCATTGAGTCTTAAACCGAGTGAATTAAAGATAAAATAAAATAAATTAGATTACTTCAAGATAAAAACGAGCTAATCGATCAATAATCACACATTAATTAATTAACCGATAATCAACCCGTACCATGAACTCTATGAGTTTTTCTCACTGAATTATTGACCACGTGAGTGACTCCATCCATTCTAAGATTTTCCCATCAACATCTCGATAAAAAATAATGAAGAAATTAATTATTTTCTAATTTGTTCGTTGAATATATTTCGATAATCCTCGGATTATCGAGCGGATTTGAGCTTCCAGCGGAGGAACATGTAGGCAGCGACTCTGAGCACAACAAAAATAAGCAACAGAGCGAGAATATCGAGGGTAAAGCTAGCATTCACCATGTCAAGCTCCTCCAGAGTTGTCGATGGATCTTTGAAGTGACAGTATGGCTGATGACACTTAAGCTTTGGACGATCGAATGCGTATGTTGCGAGGGCTGTCCCTTCGAACCCGTATCGGATGTAACTGAGATATGTTATCCATCTGAGATAGACTGGTATCGAATCGAAGCTGACGAAGAATCCTGAGAAGAGGAGAAACGGAACTGACATCACTGGAGCCAGAAACACTCCATTCTGCACGTTCATCGCTGCACCCACCACCAGACCCACTGATTGGGCCACAAAAGAGATCAGGAGGCATGCACCCAGGAACATGAAGAATCTCTCCGCCTCAAGGGGTTGACTCGTCAGGAAGTACACGATCACCAAGTACATTATGCAAAAGATTGTCTGCAATTTGTCAAAACGTTACAATTTTTCCATTGTACCTGTACAGTGGAGTTCAATTTTGGGAATGGTAATTTTCTCTTACCTGAAACGGAAGATCTGAGACAGTTATAGCCAGATAATACGATTTCAAGGAATACCATCGATTGAAGTTTTCTTTCATGAGCACGGGCATTTCCAGTGGAACTGAAACCATCATAATTAATTATTCATTTCAATTCTCATTTCAACTTCTTGTAGAGTTATCTCGAAAACTCACATGACAAAATGGTTATCGTCATCGATGTGTACATGAGGAACAACATATTGAAGAAGAGGAATCCCAAGTTACTGAGAACCTTGCCCCCATCGTTACCAATATCGTAGTAAAGTGCGCCAATGAGGAATCCCACGAGGACATGAGCAAACAGTCGAAGATACATGAGAGTCCAGTCACGTCTACTGAAGAGCAATGTTCTCTTGAGAACTACCCAGAATTGTATAAACTCCGAGGTGGGATATCTCCGTGGCTGTTCAATGACTTCCCCCAAGAGTGTATCGGTTGCATCGAGATTGTCTTTCTTCTCCATATCAATGGGTATCGCCAGTTCGTCTAAAAATCAAATCAATTACAACACAAAGATAAAAAAATACCGCAAAATAATGAGAATCACTACTAACTGCGTTTCGTAATATCAGTGGTGGCAAATCCGTGAATGATTCCTCCATTAACATTGGTCTTCTCATCCAGATACTTCTCCTTAATATTACTGACATCATTTTTACCCGTGAGTACTTTAGTCCCAACAGCCTCGGCATCCTTAGAGAACTTATTAACTACTTGAATAGAATTGTTCAAGTTCTCTGCCTTGGACTCTGGAAATGGATAGCCTTCACGAATATCGTGTTGTCCATTCTTTATAGCTGACACCAAGTTGGCGATGTTGTCGCCGTATTCTCCACACGAGACCTCGATTACTAGATAACGAGAATAATTGAGTAACAGGTGATTGGATATAGTCATTGGAATTTCTCTATCATCGAATTTGTAGATTAAATACTTGTGGTGATAAAGCTCGATAGTTTGAGGTAATAAGTACAAACTTACTGAATGATGCGGGATTGTGATAACTCGGACAATTGAGTCCCTGGTATCTCAAAAATGGAACTAATTGTGTTGTCGAGCCCTGATAGACACACTGACCCTCTGCCAATGTGTATAGAGAGTCAAACATCTCGAATAATCGAGCGCTGGGCTGATGAATTGTGCAAATTATTGTTCTTCCACCTCTCGCTAATGTTTTCAGAAGGGAAATGCATTGGAAGCATGACGACGAGTCCAATCCACTGCACAAAAAATCTATCATCAGATTGTGAAATATTTGGCGGAATATGTTGCGCTACATTTTCCTCTCTTTATAAATTCATGAATGCCCTTGACAGTGAAAAAACAAACAGGAAGCGGTGCGAAGGACTTGAAAACCAGTTCGAAAGTCCCCGAGATATGGCTTTCAAGGCTTGTACGGTAGGTCGTCCATCCGGAGACGTGATTTATTTGTCATTTTAAGATCTATAGTTTTATTTGGAGTGCATCTGTTAATTCTTCTAAAAGGCTAAAGATTTTTCTGTCTAATTATCTTACAGTCCAAAAAATCCTGAACTTCTAATTTTCTTCATCTCTCCAAAAGCTCACAATGAGTATTGAATAGAACCACTGAGGCTAATGCTAATCGAGTGAAAGTCTCGAAAAACAGTAGAACCGAAAAACCGCACGGTAAAAAAATAAGGATAAAAGTACGAAACTGGTACGTGTATCATCGCTTTCTCCGAGGCTATAATTCTGGATTTTTTTTTCACGTATTTCTACAGTGTCACGTCCCCACCGTCGGCCAATGGTCGGTCCAATGCACTCGTCGTGACAATAAAGATAGACAAACAAAGACATGAAAGGAAACCGATGAAACTTGAAGACAAAAGGTCGAATTCACAAACGGTCAAATGTGCATGCTAAGTGCATGCACATTTAATAGTTTATTTAATTTATTCGGTGTTTAAGGACTTGTGGTTGCATTTACCTCGTGGGCTCGTCGAAGAACATTATTGGGGGATTGTTGACTAGCTCCAGGGCTATCGAGAGTCTTTTTTTCTGACCTCCGGAGAGATTTGAGGTCATTGTGCGTCGATGTTCAGCAAGACCCAGGGTCTGCAGAATTTCTTCAATCTGCAATAATCAGTCAATGGATTTGTCATTGATTTTATCAATTGGAAATCTTTGGAAATTATAAATTGATGAATGCATTTTCTACTCACAACTTCATCCTTCTCAAATCTCGGAATTTTAGAACTCAATTTGAGACTTGCTGCCACTCTCATGGCTTCGTCCACTGTTAAATTTCCATGGAGCTGATTGTCTTGCATTATGTAGGCTGACAGCTTCCTGAAAGTACTCAAATTCCTCTCGTCGCCATTCATTGTGATGCTGCCTTCCATTCCAGTAGTCCTGGGGATTAAAATGGAGGACTACCAATGAAAAATTGGAAGAACTAAAAGCCAAAGCGGAATATAAAAATCTGTCAATCATATGCAGTTGGAGCAGGAAAATTTGTACAAAGTCTGCGTAATCTGTTATGCAAAAACATCTTTTTATTTTGTCCCTTGTAAAATTTGAATTCCTGTTTCACAGACTTCTTTTGAATTTCTGAATTTAGTCCCCGGAAATCCAAAAGGGTTGTTTTATTAATGATTTTTTCCCTGTGTTGTGAATATTTAGAGTTTCGCCGATTATTATTGCTCTCAAAGTAATTCGTAAGAATAATTCTTGGCGGTTGTGGATGTCATTTGTTGAGTAATTTTATGGGTCTCACGTTAATGGCTGTGGGAAATAAGTGGAGATGATGCAATGCTGAGAAATTTAGAAAACAATGACTGTTTCCACTTGTTTTGTCTTTATGACTCCATGAGTGTCAACAGTTATTCAGAATAAATAAGAATATAATTATTCATTCATTCCAAAAATTCACATATCTGATTGAGAGCTAGAATATATTCTCTCCCTGTCAATTTTGCCAGACATTCCAATTGTAAATCCAGCAAAACATATTTACAAATTTTGATATCAACGTTTTGTGGGTCGAGTAGATAATTTTCTTCTCAGTGCAATCCAGCGGAATTCTTTCCTTCATCCAAATAAATTATTCATGAATTCTTATGAGTTACTACTATTTATACAAAATTATGTAATTTATGAAAGAAATATAATGAATTGTGTCAGCTCTCGTGCAGAAGTGAAATTTGTTGGAGTACTCGTTTAGATTCACACATTAAAAGTAATTTTGAACTCTCACTTTCTTTATTTTTACCACTACGAGAGACAATAATGAAAGAATTAAGGAAAAATATTATTATAATTTGAATCAAGACGAAGAAAAAAATGGAAAAAACTGAGGGATTATCCAGACGGCAAATGGTCGATGCATAATTTATTTACGGAAAATTGTTTCTACCTGACCTTCGAGGAGAAACATGGAAGAGGAATGTGCCAGAAGGCTCATTACCTTTTCTCGTTACTAACTTAAAAAATTATAAACTTTGGATCGTCTGCTGTCTCATGACATCACTTCCGGTTTGACAGTCACCGGTCACTGGGTTTCATGTGACGTACAAGGGAGTGAACGAGTTTCACGTAATACGCTAATAAAATTTAACAATAAATCTAAAAATCAATTCCTTATTCACTTGCCAATATTAATTAGGCGAATGATGAATTATGATTAAACAATGAGTTGTGGAGGAGGATTCATGATAATTAAATAATTCAGTGATGAAACTAGAGGGAAATAATTTCGATACAATCGAGATCGATTTACTAAGTTATTTCAGTTCGAATTCCATTTGAATAATTTGTTATTCAGTGGGAGAATTGCAAATATGTAGAATCTATTTAGTGGAGATACAAGAGTAAAGTTTAAAGACATCGATTGTGCATACAAGTTGGCAGACACAAGGCAGTGAATTAAATGTGCAATTGCGATACCTGCGGTGATTAATTGGGACTAGTGGAATCGTGTAATTACGATTTTTCTTTGAATAAAGAAATAATGACGTGGATGATGTCTCTGGATTGGCCTGGGGACCGTAAAAAATTGCGGGAGTTTTCGTGATGGATTGGATTTTTTTAGGAATTTAATGGAAAGACGGAGATACGCACTTGTATCCTGTCAGGATATTCAGAAGAGTTGACTTTCCAGCACCAGACGGTCCCATTATGGCTGTCAGCTCGCCGGATCTCAGTCTTCCACTCACGGATTTTAGAATTGCCTTTACATCTGAAATGCGAATATTTAGTTTTATATATTTGAATTTAAGACAATGACACGTGAATTTTTTTAAATTCGTCATACATTTCTTTGCCAATTCCCATTATTTAGTGAAAATTATAATTACTTAAATTCCGTCATTTCTGTTTGCAACTACAAAATTAACTGAGATTGAAAAATAAAAATCGCCGAGTTATTTTGATACACAATGCGATTTTATGCAATTTAATTTTCAAAGTAACACAAACATTTTGAAATTTTTATATTTTTTTTTATTTCTACAAATAAATCTTTCAATCATTATTTATTCCAATAATTATCATTCTGTCATCTCGGGTGTTTGATTTGTGATCACATTGTTGTGATCAATCGGAAACGAGTGCAATGATATCTCCGAATGGACAAAGAGCAATATAAACACAGAGAAGTACTGATAACCATTGACCAAAGTCCACTGTTTGTGGCTTTTGTGATTCACTCGTTTCCCCACTCAATGATTCAACTAAATTATCCCCAGAGTCTCGTTATGATTTATTCATGAGATTCCGATAAATCGACAGTTGCACAGAAAAAATATATATTAACAATTTTATTGTCATTCACCAACAGAATTTCTACCAAAAATAATATTCTTCACGAATTCTACAAACGTGAAGTAGCAATAAATAATTCATGCCATGAAAAATGAAAGAGAATGTTTTTTTTTTATTGATTAAAAAAATCGGTAATTAATCTTGGCAATCGCTGACATTTTCATGTATTGTACTTAATTTTTTTTTTTTTTTGCGAAATTGATGAATAAATTCAAGTGATGATTCATCATGGTGGGAAAGATTTTCCATTGAAGACGGAAGTGACATTGGGAGATAACAGGACATTAAATTCCACTGAGAACTTGCATTCATTAATATTTATTAGATGTTAATAAAAAATTCTGGCATTTCGCAGACCGGGGGATTTAATTCGACAAGTGATTGATCGATTTTTACTTAAATCTATCTCCAAACCTTCTAGTAAGAAATTAAATACTGATGAGACAATGCAGATGCTCGATTGCGCTTGATATTATTTAATAACTCGAGTTGTGAGTAGATAATATTAATGTCTTCTCAAGGATTTCCTCTCAATTCACAAAAACATGAATGAATTCTCGACCCGTGTTTAGTTCTAAAAAAAAACTATCAACAGCTGAAGTGAACACGCAACAATAATTCCATAATACCATGATTTTCGTGATTTCAAGCGAGCGTGACGTGTGTTTATGCACGAATAATCACATCACCGAATGTGAATTTGTCATTTTGCAATGATGATTTCCGTAATTACTCGTCTCGAAAGTTGCACTGGGTCAACCGGTTGTTTTATATTCTCAATATTCTCAAAAAATTCAATTTATGCAGAGAATTCATTCATTTTATTCCAGAAAACAGTTTTATCGTCCCTAAACTTTCCTTGAATTATGAATTATTCTCCTCGGGAATTTAATTCGTAATAAGTCAGTCAAGTTCATCCACTTGTTGCATAATCGTTTGCATAGTTTGCAAAATTTAATGGAGACGTCAAAATCTTTCAACCAAAACTCAGCTTTTGCCTTCAAATCAATTCTCTATTGCTCCTTACGACAAATATTGAATTCAATTGAAGTTTATTTATTAAAAAAAATATTTATGAATCATCTAATTATCGAAAATAATTCTAGTTTTTCTTTTAAATTGTCATTTTCTTAGAAGTACTCAGTGCTACCATTTTTAGAAATAATTTTTCTCTTGCGAAATTATTACTCTCGTCGGTTGTCATCCATTTGTGGAGAAGCAGGAGAATTCGCGAGAAAAAATTCCGCTTCAGTAATTGAAAGTGAATTACGTTTTTGCGAATTTGAATTTGCAATGTATTTGCACTGACAACAAAAAATACAGATCTCTAGACATTTTACTAGTAATTCAGTCATTGAAAAAAATGGGGGAATTCCAATTCTCACTGAATTGTTCCATTTCTAATTCATTTATTCACGAAATGAATTTCTCAAATTTTCAATAATTCTTTAAAAATGTATTAATGAACATGAACTAATCGAGAAGATATAATCGACAAAATAGTGAAGCGTAAGAGAGTAATTCTTGAGTTATTTCTCCACTTGAATTTTCCCACTTTGGTAAGTGCAATGGAGGAAGAGATAATTGTGTAATTCCCATTGAAACGAATTGCTGCAACGACTTTCTAAGAGATATCATCAGCGTATTTGCTAATATCTCATAGCGAGATGAGTTATCACGGATTCCCAAGAATTTACATCGACACGATGGAAAAATTGCAGTAAAATACGCGATCAGAACGAGGGACTGTCAAATTTCCAATATTTTTCGGTAGAGATTGCGAAAATATTGCAATATTTACCAGAAAAATTGTCACTTATACTGACAACAAATGTTCATATCTCTCTCCCTCTCTCTGTAAGTCTTGGGACTTTTGATAAGTCAGGATTTATCACAGCTGTTTCTCATTGTTATTCTGTCATTGGACTCGAGGTGAACACAAGTCTGAATATGAGGTCAATGAAATGTCTCAACCTTGTCCAATAACCAAAGATCCACGCTAAATTGAGTTGAAAACCAAATCAATCTTCTCGTAATTCACCTCCGCACTCGCTTCAATGTATATTAGAGTCATTGAATTTCGTAATAGAAACTCTATCATTATTTATTTGGAAATGACAACTTTCACTGTGTGATTAAAGTCAACGGAAAACTGCAAACACGAGATTTTTGAGAGGCTATTTGTGAGAGACGCCAACAGACAATTTGAAACTGCAATTCAACTTACCGAGTAAGCAATTCAATTCAATTGTAATTAAATTCCGAGACTTTTCTATTTATTTTTCAGTCCAGAATCTCCCGATGAGTTTTCAATCTTTCAACCGCTGAATTGCAATACGAAAATTAATTGAATCAACATTTATCATTTTTTTAATTAATTTCTTTTGTGCAAAGAATGATTTCCCTGGAGATGAAACGAATGCCGAGGATGAAGAGGTGTCAGTCCCGAGTGAATGTAATTAATTATAATTTCAGAGTCATTATCTCTTGGTCTTTATGACAATCATGTGGCAGATTCAACAGCTGTCCTCATGAGCGTCATGAAGCTGCAACTTTTAAACGCAAAAGTTTCTTATTTCACGCATTCTATTGTTGCAAAAAATGCACTATTTTCTTCATTGTTTTTAATTGAGTGGAGATTAAGTCGCGGGTTATGCGTAGATAAGCGGTCATGTTGGCCAAGATCATAGGTCAGTAGTTATCATGTCATCAACACAGTTGTCTAAAACGTCAAGCTATCACGTTTCAGTTCTTGTTGTTTTCAAGAATTTATCATTCTCTTGTGAACTGAAATATCAATGGCTGACAGTTCCGATGCACTAGGAAATTTATAGTACACAGAAGAATTATTCATTTCACCAAAATAAATGGGTATTTTTACTAATCTAAAACCAATTGTTCGACTTAAACCAATAGTTTTTTTGAAAATCAATGAATTCTCTTTTTGATGTAATTATTTTCAGTAATTTTATTGAATTGTGATTGTTATTTGAATAATTTTTCAAGTTAGTCGCACATTCGAAAAATTCTTCAACTCAAATAAACAATTGATTTTAATTATTTAAATCATGGTTTTTATTATTACGTGAATTATTCTCAATGGAGCAAGAGATGAGTGAAAACAGAATCCGCAATAAAATGGCAATCAAGATTTGTTGAAGCACCAAATCAAATTATTCTTTGAGAAAGATGATTAATTGATCTCTTGTTCTTAATTATTCGTACGATTGTTGGAATGACTAATGACCGAGAATATTCACCTCTGAAATAGCAAAGTACTGATATAAAAAATGAAAGGCTGAATTCATTCTCTCGTAACTATTTTCATTGCAAAATCCTCAGTGAATCGACCCAATGACTAGGTTAAAAAACTCATGAATTAGATTCCAGTATGAATTATCGAGGACATTAGGGAAATAGAGACCGAATTATTGAGTAAGAATAATTTCGGTCTCTGTAAATGATGAATTACGTTCATTCATGTGGTAGAACTCACTGTGACGTGAAGCAACGACACTATTATATTAATGCGACAGTTAAAAAACCGTGAAAACAATTGCGTTCATAACACTGAGTTTTTATCATCAAAAAAAGATAAATGACTCAATCCCAATAAGTGATTTTACCGCACAACTCACAACTCATTTCTCCAATTGGTAAATTATCGGCTTTCCTCAACACTTCGTCTTTTATAATCTTATTATAATTAATTAATAAAAAAAATATATTTATGGACTCCTCGATTGGAAAATAGCGAAGACAATTTTCTTTTCTATTTCGAAGGCAAAAATTCAGAAATTTTTCTACAAATTCTGGACATAATTATGACATTTTTTTATGGTTTGAATAAATTATTTGTAGTAAATAAATTTTGAGTGGGAAATTATGATAACAATTAATCCATCATTCATCAATAATTAGCCATAAATATAAATATCTTTTGGTAAATAAAAATTAATTATTTCAATAAATCAATTACAATTAAAAATTAGAATAATGGAGTAAATAGCTAATTAATGCATTAATTAATGGATTAATTAACCGAGTGATTAATGAAGTAATTAATTAATCGCCTTAATTTCTACTTCCAGATTATTGAATTACTGAATTTTTCCTTTTGGTAAAGGGTTACTTCTCATTTAACGAAATTTCGTTGATAATTATTTGAGAATTCAAATGAGAATTTTTGATTTTGGTACTTACTTCCTTTTCGGCCCTCTCGGACGGTGTACGTTAAATCTGTGAATGCAAGATCCACAGGTGGTCTTTTTGGCAGATGTGTAATTGTTCTTGTTTGGGCCGGAACAATCTCAACACTCACAGGTAAATCTTTCCTCGGCACCAGAAGAATTCCATTGGCATCATCGTCCCTCGAACTATTTCCCTCCAGCTTCATTTTTCAATCTTCAATCTCTAACTTGTCGACAAATTAACAATTACCGGCACTCAATTGTTACTCAGTGGTTCACCGCCTGATAAAAAAAAAACAGAAACAAAATTTTAATATTTATTATTTGATGGCATGCAATGAATTCCTCATAGAGAAAAATCAGATTTAATGGATTTACTGTGAGATTGATCAGTAATTTTTATTTAAATTTAACTTAAGTGTTTTAATTGTCATTTAATTGTTTGAGCGTGAGTCGATAGTTGCAGGGCGAGTTAACAAATTACTGAAGAGCTGAATCTAGAGGTAATTATTGCTCGTAATTTTTTATTCTTGACTTTAACGATTTTTTTTTTGACTTGTGGTACATTCATTGCAATTACTCGAGTACACGAGGAACAACTGAAAACCTTGATTTTGTCTCGGTCATTTCCTCACGTGCAGAGGAATGAGGAAGCCAGATGCATCAGCAAAAAAAAAATTATTCTCGATAAAAAATCGTGGATAATAAAAAACTAATTTCTCATCAACTAGTTATCAACATTTTTTACTGCGATATTCCGCCAGTTGATCATCTATAAAACGTTAGCTGAGCAACAATCGATGATTAAAGCATTTGGGAACCTTTGGCCTCATTGCATAAGACATTTGTCGAAGGAAAACAGAGGGTGATATTGATTACACACCGAGAAAAATAATTACTCGTCCCAAGTAAATTAACAAGGATTGAATTCATTAATTGCTAGGAAAATTTTTCTCTCAATTCAGTCGGTCTCATAATTTCGTTAACGATTCTTCCGTAAAAATACTGCAATTTTAACCGAAAAAAAATGTATAATTCACCCTACAGCATGAGAGTTAATTTACCAACAAATTTTAGTCTGTAATTCTCGTATTCGTCGAGGAATCGGGGCCAATACCGAGGGAAATCTCTAGGGAAATGACAGTACGACCTCCTTATCTCCACAAACTTCTTCGCAATTCAGTAAATAAAATTTACAACTATATATAGCAACAATTTTCTGAATGGGTACTTCGGTTGGATAAAAAACGATTGAAACTCAAAGAAAAATTACTCACATTATATTAAATTCTCCAAGCGTTATCCAAACGTCAAAACATTCAGAATTACACACCGAATAATAAATAAATAAATTTGTTTAATCATTAAACGATGCGGGGCTTCTCTCGAGGGTGAGTGATTGCGGATTATTTATTTATTTTATTTATAGTTATTGTTGTTAGGATGATTTTTCAATGGCGATGGGAGGAATCCGCGGTACTCGTGTCACCGCGACTCGACGCGGACTGAATCGAGGAAAAAGAAACGATTGTACGTAAACGGCCGTCACTGTTGACCGTCACTAGTTACCGGGGAGGGGGGTAATTTTACCCAAATGAAAGAATAATTAGAAAGAGACAATCAGAGCGATTCAGAGACGCCCGGGGGTCAAAGTCTGCGTAGGAGCCAGAGATTTTCTCGTTAACAAAATTCTTCGACGAGGAAACGAAAATAAATTGATTCAATTATCTGGGAGTAATAATTGATATACTGGGCACTGGTAATTAATTAATTGGTTAATTCGTTGATGAATTTGAGGAATAAATTGTTTTTTCATCGTTCATTAAATTTGATAAAACGAAAAATGGAGGAAAAGTGACAGGAAAATTTTTAAATTTTATCTGGGAGTAATAATTTATGAGATTGAGGCAATTGATTAATTTGTTGGTGGTTTTTTTATTGGATAAGATTTTGGGAAGTACTGAGTGATGAATGGAGAATATTTGGAATTAATTATTGATGAGTGATGGATTCAACTGGTGATTGATACCCGAAATTTTGTGATTGGCGCTTTGATTGTTATTATAAAGACGTATTGTTTGTTAGACCCTTTTTTTTATTTCTCCACTCGAGTATAGTCATCGTTTTATTGTGTTTTTATCACATCATTAGTACGGCTATGAAAATTCTCCATTAATCGAAATCATAAAATCCTTTTTTGCGAATCGCCTTGAACTTCAGGATTTTATGGTCAGTCCCTAGACGAACCAAAATTTTCGGTTTAATTGCCGATAATTTTTATTTGCTTGAATCCTAGAAATTTTATCCAGAAAATCGGAATATTATCGGAATCGGTATTTAAATCCAATTATCGCCGGAAAATGGTGAAAAATCGCGGGAATCCATATGATTTATCTTTTGATAAGATTCAGCTTCCGTTGATTAATGAATTAGTTATTTAATTATGTAAATCTCTAATAGTGTAATTATGACAGTGAACACAGAAGAAATTAGGAATTAAATTGCAATCGTTTCTAAAAGTTAAACAAATTTTAGTCAGAGGGAGAATAATTTATAATCATTTAAGGGATGATGACGGAATTAATTGGCGTCACGGTACGTTTCTAGAATATAAATTCCCGTATAGCCGCATGCGTTCGCCAATAATTCACCTGTGAATCCAATTCTACCTGTCGAGAAATCAGAAGTGCATCCAGACCTTGAACTTCAGGCTGAAATTTTCCACTCAAAAAAGGTGAGAAAAACCGCTGTAAAAAAATGATTCGAATAAAAAGGACGACTTTCTAGATATATCCGGCGTCCCGTATATTATCTTGGATAGAAAAAAGGAGAAAAATACTAAAGGACACAAGGCTGCAGTGAATGGCAGTGCAAAGTCTAGGGGAGATTGACGATGCATCCGGGGACTCATGATAAATCGTCTTCTACACCATTTTTTATTATTTTTATTAAAAAAATCGCGAACAAAATTGCATTGAAAAACGGGAAAAGTACGGAACAGAAATAGAATTCGCAAATTTACCCCCCCCCCCC
>NW_011887746.1:821038-841795 GCF_000806365.1 Fopius arisanus | reverse complement strand
CCCCCCGGACCTCAGGGGCTGATCTAGAATTCCTGGGGGAAGAACGTGACTTTTTTTTTTAATTAGATCTTTTTAATAGGTAATGAATGATTTCATAATAAATATTTGATGATTTCGGTAATAAAAGGACGGAATAAAAAAATTTTCCATGTTTTACGGCGTTATGCAATTCAATTGTAAAATTTCATTTGTGAACCGAGAAATTGAATTGTTTTTAATTACAAACATTTCGAATATTTTTCTGAGGTTTCAGGTGTCGATGAGAGGTCGAAACGCTTCTTTTTTCTTATCAAAATGGTTATGAAACCCGATAAAGAGACTCAAAGTTCTTCAGAGATATCCAATCAAAATTTCATTGATCTTCAATATTTTTAAACAGTTATTTTAATCCAGGATATGACAAACAACTTGTAATCCTCGTTGAGACACGATTTTTATTGTAGGAAGGTCAGAATTTATTTCTCCACAGTCATTCCATTCGACGGTTTCAATCCCGAATAATTTGCGAATTCATCATCGAAATTCGTGGAGAATATCGCAGATTTATTAGCCTTATAAAAACCATTCGCGGTTATCAAGAGAAAAAACCTGAATTATTTCTTTCTAGCAACAGTGAGATGAGAATTTCGCAATTTGTTAGCACTTTATCATTTTGTTTAGTGATCAAATTTTTATTTTTAATGGGGAACCTTCTAGAAATTCCAGTAAATTCTAGTTTAATTTGTTTTAGGAGAGATCGGCCGTTTTTTGCATAAATCAACTATCATTCTATCTCTTATTTCCAGAAATTGCTTCCATAACAAAAATAACAAGCACTCAGAAATCCAAGCAATTTTCAGTATTTACACCGAGATACGGAAACCGGAAATATTTTAGTGCCCGATACAGATTTGCGACGAAATTTTTGCCATTTTGCGCGTAATTAAAGTAACAAAAGAGCAAACGCTCAAATCACACGCAATTGCAGAATAGAGAATATCTCCAAAAGTAACTAAAATACTGTAATTCTAGTAATGACCTTTCCTGCAGAGCTAATTGAGAACTATAGAATATATTCCTACAAAAATTTGTCTTTAGTTACAGAAATATTTCAAAAAAATCTAATCAATAGCAAAATTAATACCAAATTATGTTGAATTACCCTAGAAAGAATATCCTCAGGCTTTCTGGATAAAAGGAATTGTGATGCAGTGGTCATGGACCCCAAAACAATGTCAATAACCTCCCACTTGGCCCTGGGAGATCCTGAAATTTTCTCGACACGATTGAATCCCAGAAGGAACAATTAAACACCAGAGCTCACAAAATCCACGTGCAATTGACTTGATTTAATTCTCAACCTCTATAATGATTATCTAGGTTTTACAATATGATATGGATACACAAGAAATAGCGGTTAACACGATCACTCGCGAATTTTTGTACTCAATCATTGTTGAACGGACAGACTGTCGTTATTCCCAGGAATGTTATCCTCCCATTTTTAATTACTGTACACTAGAGTTGGAGTTGTCAGTTGTCTAATTGTCACCTTGAAATGCTAAACAAGTATGGCGGCTTGATTTACGTGTGCAAAAATAATAATGCCCTAGATTTGAAGTTGTGGACTGCAGGTAATGCAGTTTTCCCATAATTTATCGACATTTTTGAAATTTCGAATTTTCTTGGATTTTAAATGAATTAATTTATTACTTATTCATTTATTTTGTTAAATTTTTAGTAGTTGACTCTTTAACGTTCTCATTGAATTATTGATGAAATGATTTTCTCCAAAGCCTGAGCCTTTATTAATTTAATTAATTAATTAATTATTTCATAAAATGATTTAAGTTATGCGCTTTACCCACCCGTATTGAAAGTATTAATAAATCCATTAATTATCATTCATTTATTTCAACTCTCATGAACCTTGCACTTTGATAAACAAATATAATGAATAATATCGATTCACATAAACAATAACTTACGACTAAAACAATTGAACATTAAATTCATAGCAAATAGTGTCATGTTCTTACAACGTAATGCGATAAAAAAATACTATAATCGGAAAGTACTAACTGATCTACCGGTAAACACAATTTTTATTGTTAATAATTAATTCATTATTTAGTAGATTCACACCAGTAGCCCTAATCCAGGTCAGAATTTTTCACGAATCTCAAACGATCGTGTTTATACAGCTTTTGTTTATCTTCCGGTATATTGCCAAGTGAAAATTTGAAAGGAACAGTTAAATACCCGGTGTTTATTTCGGTAACTATCGATCTCAAACTGAAGTTTCACTTTCAATTCAACCTCGGCCAAGGTATAATCCCTGAATTTACTAAATAATAATCCAATCTTTCCGTGAATATTTACAAATCCAAATGCTTTCATAATTATAAAAAAAATATTCGTTTTTGAAATTGTGTCGTGGGACAGCAATTTTTCATTCAACATTGAGATTGATGAGCTGTTTAACGTTCGGGTCTATTGCGGCCCCAAAATAAAAAAAACCTTTGACATATCGATATATTTCAAACAGAGAAACGAATAATTAACTAAATTATCCTAAAAAAAATAGCAGAAGTATGACGGGAGCTGCTATTCCGTAGCTTGCATCGGTAGAGTAACTTCTACCGGAGAATAAAAAAACAGGATTTTGTTGTAGAAAAAGAAAAAAATCCTGAAGTCAATGAAACCCAGGGTCTCCTTTGAAATGGCTACCTAAATGATTAATCATGAGGGATAACTGGATGATAAAAAAATTTAAATCTAAACTAAAATAAGGATCAAGTGCTGATCCATCGATCAATCCACTTAACTGTTGTAAAATTCGATTAATTGACCCTAAATGAGATCCTGTCGAGGGTCTGATAAACATAGGCCTCTTGAAATACCCATTTACACTATTAGAAACATTCGATACAATGTTTTAACTCGTCACTTAACAATTTTTACACGCACGCACACGGAATCTCCTAGTAATGCTTTTATTTCGTTAAGTTTTCGAGGATAATTGTGATAATTATTCAACTGATATCTCTGCAATTAGCATTATCAGAGAGAATTACGAGAACTTCTCCTCATAACTCCATCGTGGAAATAATAATCACCAGTTGTTCGCGTTATCAACAAATCATCCTCGAAATTAATGAACAAAACATCCAGGCAGCCAGTGATTGGTCAAGTGTTGGCTCTTAATAATTTAATTTTTCGCTTATTAATTCATTTTTTACAAGGTAAATCTCTTTTAAAAACCCTTCAATGAATGCAACGGGTGAATTTAATTGGAATAATGATCCTTACGATATGAGTTGACTTTATTTGATTGGCGATTAGTAATGAAAATGTGAGAAAATTCGTCTCCAGAAAGAGACACAAAGCAAGCGATGCTAAAACAATTTTTTTTTTGTTATTTTCTCATTTATTTTTAGAATTTACTTTACTCGTATTACGATGATGTGTCTACGTCTCTTTTAATTATCGATCAATTGCGATTGATTTGGAGGGAAAAGTCCGACAATATCAATTACTTTAGAACGTTTCGGTTGACACGAAATCTCAATTTCCGTATAAAAAAAATCAAATTTCCTGAAGAAGAAGAATTAAATACGCTAGGTGCGCAATCATCTCGCTAATTATCGAGTCGATGAGGAAATGCTATTAATTACTTTGACATTATGTCCCAAACTCAGTGAAACAACTAATTCATTAATGAGAGGAGAGGAACTAAAACTAGAAGTTTTATCAATTTGTCAAATGCAAATCCCCATAAATATTGAGTTCAGAAGAGAATGTCAGAAGACATATTTTTAAAAATTTAACAGAAAAACCCAGTGAATTCGCGAGACAATTCCATTGAATTTTCACTGATTTTTCAATACAATTATTCTATTGAGATATTTATAATGCCATAATAATGAAAAGAAAATTCTTCCTTAAAAAAATCATTAGTGCAAAACAATTTCAAAAGAAAAACAAGGAACTCACGTGAATTAACAAATAATTCGTCTACGAATGGTTTGTCTATTAAATTTTCTGTGCTCTCCTCTCGAACTCTGTAATTACCGAGATTGTTTCCTAATTAGTGACCTCCATCCCCAAATGGTGTATTCATATGCTATTGAACCTCAATGAACCATGAAGTTCATCATCGCAGTAATTAGAGCGTCGTTATATTATTAAAGCTACTTCGTCATATGAATTAACAAAACCAACGTAACTCTCACCACGCTGTCCCCTATTATTACAATTTACTACATCTTTGTGGTTCCAATGGTTTCTTGTTCCTCTCGAAATATCTCACGTCCATAATTAATTTTTCAGTCTTAATCTGTTCTTCGATTTTTCCCATGTTTCTCGATTGTTGTTTGAAACGCACTATTTGGCTGATTGACGTCTACGGACCTTATTGTCTGCTCCGTCATTCATTTCAGCAATGAAATAGTGAAATTAAACGAACCGTTGAGGAATTTCTGCACCCTTTTCAAATAGACCTGAAATTTTTCATTCGACCAAACCGAAAGTCCTAACTAACCCGGAGATATCTCACAAACTATCAGACCTAGACTAAAGAGTCATTGAACATTTTTTATGGAAAATTAATTTCTCCATAAAAAAGTTCCTTTGACTTTTCACCTAGGCCCAGCGGCTATCGAGATATGATAGAAACAATGCAAAATTCCGGGGCTCGTAAAATTTCACAACTTCGTCATCTATCCAATTTGATTCTGCTAACATCGCCCCCACTATCCTGCAAATATCTCCGAAATCATCGGTTTTCCAGAAAATCTCATGAAACATTTTTTATAGGAAATTAATTCTTCCACAAAAAAGTTCCCTTGACTTTTATTCTAGACCCAGCGGTTATCGAGATATGAGATGGAGAATGCGAAATTCCTGGGCTCATAAAATTTCATAACTTCTTCACCTATTTAATTTGATTATCCTATGTTCGTGGCAAGTGTACTCCCTAGCGCAGCGATCTTATCTTCAGTTTGAGTACAAAATACGTGGAAAACCTTAGGAGAATGAGCATGGAAAGGAGGGCAACGGCATCGAGCCAGTAGGCTGATTTATCCATTGCCATTTCCTCGAGGAATTTCTTTGGCTCTCTGTAGTGGCAGTAAGCCTCGCGGCATTTCAATCGTGGTCTGTTGTATCCAAAGACTGTTAGCATTGCTCCCTCAAAACCGTAACGAATGAACGATAGATAGGACAGCCAGCTCAAATACGATGGCATTGCTGTGTATTTTATGAAGAATCCAGAGAAGAGGATTATAGGGACTGTTGATACTGGACCGATGAACACTCCACTCTAAAAATTCAATTTTAAATTAATTAATCTAAATGATATCTCAAAGAAATTCTCCCATGTCAATTGGTCTTTTCCTTAATTATTCAATGATGCAATTATTTGTTTGAGAATTTTAGGGTTTTTATCCCAATTAAATGATTGTACTTACCTCAACGCTCATTGAGGCCCCAATTAACAATCCAATGGATTGGGAGACTAGTGCTGTCAGCACGCAGATATTGAGGTACATCAAGAATCTATATGTTTCCAATGGTTGAGACGTCATGAAGTAGACAATCATGACGTAGGCTATCGAGAACACAGTCTGAAATAACAATTATCATAAATACATTATTCATTTTTTCATGGAATTCATTTATAATTTATAAAAATGTGCGCACGTATAAAAAATATCTAGAAAAAAAAAATAAAACGTCCTCAGAAATATTGCCAATGTCTACAAAATTCGTATCAAAAGTCGTATTTCGATTGCGTCGGTTGTCTTAAGTATTCGGTTTCTTATAAGTACTCCGGACTAGCCTATTACTCAGGCCAGAATTAATTTCATCGGAATTTTTGTCGGAATTTTATTTTCGTGGCTTTTTCAGGCATCGACTCATAAAAATATAAACTGTCACATCTGATGGGATATTTCTTCCATGAATTTTCATAGAAAAATAAAAACCTAATGAAGTCCCACAGAATTCATTTAAAAAATCGCCAGTTTTAGTGATCACCTAAAAAATTGTCAATAACCCTGATTTTTCTATAATTGTAGATATGATTTATCTGAATTATTTACTTGGAATGGTAGATCAGAAATAGTTCTTGCGAGGTAGAACGATTTCAGCGAGTACCAGTAATTCAAATGCTCCCTTACGAACACAGACATCTCCATAGGAACTGCAGAGAAAAATATTTAATTTAAATTAATGCGTAATGCCAAATAATATTTGGATATTTAATGAGGTATTTGGTATTTCGATGAGAAACAACTCACACGTGAGAATTGTTGGCATCATCGCGGTGAACATCAAGAACATTACAGTAAAGAAGACACAGCCTGCATTACTGTAAACCTCAGCTCCTTCATTACCAATATCGTAGTAGAGAGCACCAATCAAAAATCCAACGATAATGTGAGATATCAGTCTCACTCTCGTTAACGTCTGAAAGAAAATTAATTATCACTGCAATTACAATAATTCTCCACATTGTATCTTAATTTCCACAAGGGTCAATGGATTTTATGAGAGGCTAATGCTCAGCGTTCTGTCAATTAGGGTCAATAAATCGTCATTGCAATAATTGAGAGGATTAATCGATGAACTTTTGCTCGGATTATTTTTCCATTCGTCAGGATATTGAGGGATTTTTATAATTATTGAGGGATTATTGTAATTTTGGAAACTCAGATGAATTGAGATTAATATTTTCGAATTTAAGAACGCACCATATCTCTCATTTGGGACAAGAATGTTCTCTTCAATAATATCCAGAACTGGGTCCAGCCATTGGTTGGAAAGCCGACCTTCTGCTCAATGCTCTCAGCACTGTCCAACAGGGAAGTGGTGCAAGAGACAGGCATGTTGATAACAGCACCAGGTGGTCCTTTGGACACTCCATTGGGTATAAGGGCCTCAGGTTTTCCCTCCTTGATCCCATCCGGTGGTGATTGTTTGGCAATGTCATTGGAAACGGCGTGTGTCAGGAAATTCGTCTGATAATTCTGGTAATTGTTGCATTTTCCATTGTTGACAGCTGTCACCAGCTTCTCCACGCACTCACCGTGCTCGCCGGATGCCACTTCCATAACAAAATCGGCTGGATTGTGGTAGCTGGGACAATCGAGTCCCATTGACGATAGAAATGGTACTAGACCGTGGACATTGCCCTGGTAAATGCATTGACCTTCAGCGAGAAGGTAGAGATTATCAAACATCTCGAAGAGTCTCGCACTTGGCTGGTGGATGGTGCAGATTATCGTTCTGCCTCCTCGGCATAGGGATTTGAGAAGACTGAGGCACTGAAAGCAGGAGGAGCTGTCGAGGCCTGACGTTGGCTCATCGAAAAACATCACTGGTGGATTGTTCACCAGCTCCAGAGCAATGGACAATCGCTTTCGTTGGCCACCGCTCAGTGACTGGGTCTGCGTGTTGCTCGCATCTGACAGACCCAGGGTATCGATTATCTCCTCGATCAGGACTTTCTTTCCAGCTGCATCTATATCCTTTCCCAGTTTGAGATTCGCTGAGACTGTCATTGCCTCGTGAACCGTCAGGTGAGGCAGAAGCCGATCATCCTGCATTATGTAGCACGACGTCTTCCTGAAGTGACGGAGATTTCGCTCTTTTCCGTTTATCAGGATCGAACCGTTGAGGTTTGACGTCCTGTGGAATATTCAGAGAATTTCAAGCAGTCCATAATTTTTCACTCAGATCAACACAATGAGAAAAATCCATAATGAGAAAATATATTTCATTATTTAATTCACTCACTTGTATCCTGCAAGTACATTCATGAGAGTACTTTTGCCAGCTCCCGAGGGCCCCATTATCGCCGTCAGCTCTCCAGATCTCACTTTTCCAGTTACGCATTTCAGGATTGTTTTGTATCCTGAAGATAACAAATATGAACAATGGATGATATTATTATGAAAATAGCGTAGCATCAGTGATTAGACAAGTGCCACTTTTGATAGTGCAATTTTTCACTTATCAATTAAATTTTTATGAGATAAATCTCTTTAATGACCTCCCAATTGCTGCAACGAGTGATTCAATTGGAATAATGACCTCTTCGACATGAGTTGATTTTATTTGATCGGCGATCAATCATGGAAGGATTAAATCACCAGAATTCATCTGGTGAGATCTATCTAGTCTTTTTGTTAATTTTCCCTTCCTCTTAGCATATAATTTATAAATGCATAGTTAAAATTAATTTAGGGGAATTTAAGGTAAGTTTAAATAGATTTAGGGTATTTTTTTGAGGATAAATAAATAGTGTACCTCTTTGTCTGCCCTCGGAGACACTGTAGGCCAAGTCTTTGAACTCTATGTCGACTGGTGGTCTTCTTGGCAAGTGTGTCAGTGCCACCACTGGTTTTTTATTCACCTGGCCAGGACTTATGCCCGTGTGATTCTGAACTTTTCGGGCAAGACCACCGGTAGCACAGCCAGTTGCATTTCCATTCGATGATGTACCATTGCAACTGCAGTGAAGATTATTTTGGGAGCCACTGCAAATAGAACGAGAATATATTTTCATAACAATGGAACGCATGAGAAATTACTAAATTCAATAAAAACTAAAAAAAACAAGTAAGTCCAATTATTTTACATTGTAATAACTACAATATAATATTGATTGATAATTATTTAATGTCATATTTAGCGAAGAGAGGAATGAAAATTGTTGATTTGACAAAATGGAGTGTATAGGCGATAATTGGAGATCGATTAAATTTTAAATGACTAGTGTAAACCGATTGTTTGTCAATTCTCCAATTCTCTGATTGTTCTCCATTGAGATAATTTCGTAGAAAATCGATGACGGTACAAGGACAAGACAAGGTCCCAGGTGACGTAAAGGGACAAAGTACAGAAGTACTTTCGGAGGGCAATCGATTTCAATTGTGTCTGATAACTACTTCAAGTGTTGATTCCAATTGAATTTAGATAATTTGTCGGTTTTTTATTCGATATCGGGGAGATAATTTCATCACCGAGAAATAATTGCATAACTGAAAGTAGTACGGGAGATGATAACGATTGCGGTAATTATCAGTCGAATCGGTGGGAAACTTATCGAAGACTTGTGTTTCATCGATGAAATTCTCTCGAGTCTTTCACTATCTGTAATTGGCGTCAATTTTTGTTATCTATAATAATCGAGCACGTGTTACTCGATTTTTTTGACAAAATTTTCGGGACCAACTCCATGCGAGAGATTAAGTTTCATTAATTAATTATTAATTTGTCTCGTCAGTTTTCTATCCTTTTTTTTATTGATCTCAAAATTCATTACTCTCGATTTCCCCAATTTTGTTAATCATTCTCTTATGATATATTGATTTTATTTGCATTCACAATTTTTATTAATGATTTAAGGACAATTTTGTTGGGAGTATGAATTGATTTTTAAAATCTTTGAAGTTGTTCTTTTTTTCAATGAATCATCCTGATAATGAAAAAGTACCTAGGGGTCAGTGTCTAAAGGTCGGCCTCTGAAATATTCCTCCTATCTTAAAATAAACTCAACCTCTGAATTTTAACGCAAACACTCAACAATTTGCATCACCGAGATCTCTTATCTCCGAATGAATCCAAACAGGAGATAAACTACAAAGTGAATTCAACGAAAATCGCTCCGAAATGAATAAAAGAGCGACGACTTCGCCTTTTCCATTCTGATCGACTGATAAATCGAGTTCAATCATTCAATTTTCATGTTTCAAACATTTTTTTGAATTGCCTAGACCGTTCAGACATGGAAATGATGAGATCGGAGAATCTAAAGATGTTTGGAATTTTATTAACCTGAGAACTGCATTGTTTAGGTTCTCCAGGTGAAGAGCTGGAGGTGGTGATCTAATTGTCACCTGGTGGGAGCCCTCAGCGATGAATTGGACCTGCTCTTCGCCATTGTACCTAGAGACACTACCCAGCGTGAGATTCTTCATATCGCCCATTCTCTGTGACCCTTATCTTTCCCTGGAAATAAATAAATAAATAAATGGAGACACAACCAGAATGACAATTCATGAATTCCATCAATCCAAAGCCGAATCATCCAGTTTATTCCCTCATCGGGTGTTTATTATTTCAATCCACTGGATAATGACTGCAAATTGCATGGATTACACAAAATTTCAAGCTTGATAAAACGGAATATTAACACGTGCTGTCGATCAGGGGAATTTGTTGCTGCCGTTGTGTCCGGACGATATTGCGGATGAATGATAATTTCCGGAGGGGAGGGACACGTGGAAAATTGAAACTATTTTTATTTTTTTCTGAACCAGAACGAAACGAAACTCATTTCCGCGATTTTCATATTAATTACATATTGTAGGGATTTTCTATATTTTTTATTCATCTATTTCAATGATTTCTTAAAATGGAAATGAATAATTTCTGTTAATTTGTTCGGTAAGTAAATAATAGGATTAAAAATTGGGAATTATTCTCTTTTATTGGGAATTTCATTTAGCACTCAGTTTTTGGTTGAAAATTTAATTTCTTATTCATAAATTCCAACGATTTGTTGCAATGAAAAGTGATAAAATAATTACTTCTAATTTTTTTAGTAAAAAAAAATAAATAATCGGACTAAAAAATTGGAATTTTTCTCTTTTATTGCGAATTTAATTTTGTACTCGATTTTTATTTGGAAATTTAATCTTTCGTGGGCTTGACAAGGAGTCGAGGAGAGACAAGAGGTCGTGTCTCGTCATCTAATGTAATTTGTGTTCGATTGCGTTGAATTTTCCTCGCATGCCCCAAGTACATACAATTGCAGGCAATCACGAAGAGAGAATTTGAAAAAATAATCAGAATCATGCATAATTGAGAATAAATTCCACTGCCAGAAAAAAAAATAACGAATTTTTCACTGTAGATGGACTCGATTTTCAAGCGATAATTTTTATCGATTGATTTCCTAAGACATGCCACTTAAATGAACACCTGGGTAACTGCAGATTAAGTCCTCAAGATCATCCGCTTATCTATCCAATTAATTGCTCGATAAAAGACAATAAAATGGGTTTGTAAGTCTAATTTTTTATGTCAAATGACTTTATTCTATTCGATGTATGAGTCATGGAATACGAGAGCTGGGAAATGAATCGTCATTCCTTCGTCATCGCCTCGTATTAAATTTCTATGATCAATGCTAGATAGTTTCGCAGTCCAATGTACAGTTTTCTAGTAAAAATTCCCCTAAAATATTCATTTTTAGTCGATTTTTATCATAATTTTTTCTCAGTGTGTTAGAGAGATCCGATTGCGAATTAAATCGTTGTGGTAATACGCTTTCCACTTCAGTATTCAATACTTTATTCTGTAATTAAATACTCTACGATACTTAACGATATCCGATCACTTGGGCAATTTTTTCTCGTTTTCCCAATTACAGAATCCCGATTTAATGACGATTAATCGACGATAACAGATCGATTTATCGAACATGTGAGTTTTCGAGGAATATCTCAGAATCTGGGAAAAATAGCGAAATTTTTGTAGAAACCTTTTTTGCAGTGCTCATTGCACTCTGCAAAAATGGTTTTGATGAAAATCTCTCTATTTATAATAGATTCAGAGATATCTCGCGAAAACTGGAGTTGAAAAGTACGACTGACCGAATTTCGTGTCTTTCTCCTGAAAAATACTGGTGAAGGTTTAATTAATTGAATGAACTATCAATTTTTTTCGCAAGACTAACTGAAATAGGGGAAGGTTAGTTACACGTGATTTTGATAGCGCAAGCGCGAATTACTCATTGTTTCCGACGAAATAGCCACTGAAGTGGATGGCAAGTCCCATTGAAACTCAGTACGTGTCTCTAGATATTCTCCACGAGAAAAAAATCCAGGTGGAGAGAAACTTGATGAAAGAATAACCTCGCGCGAACTAGTTGCACCTAAACATCGGGAACAGTAAAACTTTTGATTGCAGATGGCAAAAAACAGAGAAACCCTCGCGGTTGTTGCAAATCGCACGACTGAAAATTACTAAGTCTTCGAACAAAATCGATTGAGAATTCCTTCGTTAAATTCAGATCCGTTGTCTATCTTCTTTTTTTGAAAAACTGATTGTTCACTTTACGAAAGACAATTGTTTTTTTTACAATGGAGGAAATTTACAATTGAATATATGCAAATTCAATAATTGAATAATTAAAAACAATCATTTGTATTTTCAGTGGAGAATTGAAATCTAATCTTACAACTCCATGCGATCATTCACTATTGAATTTCTGTTGAAAGAAGAATTATCGATTCTGTAATTGAACAAAACGAAAAATTTAGAAAAGGCGATTATTTTTAACAAATGGACAATCAGACAATTCTTCAAGTTCTCTAATAGTTTTTATTACTCTCTGATGTCACGGAAATCCGTGAAGACTGCGTGTCAATTGAATCGGCAGTGATGCCCAATAAAATTTCGAAATTAATTAGTCACTCGCACGATATCAATGATTGAGAAAAGAAAATCGTCTTCAGAATTAATCACGCAGGAATGACATAGGGCGATGAGTAAGTCAATGTGAAAGAATTGAGTTTTAAATCTATTGCATCTAATAGCGATTTTTTTGATATGTCAAGGACGAAGAGCGAATGTTAACGAAATCATTTGCAAATACAGGTAAAAGTTTTAGAATACTTTCTAGCGTAGTTGGTGCATTGAAATTGGTGGTGATAAAAAGGGGTGTCGTGTCGATGCTCGCATGGCAACCCACATCCGACAATTGACAACAAAAAATGAAAATAAATTATCACGAAGAAGAATTTTTCACATAATGGATTAATTGATTTTATTTATTCCGTTTGATTAGTTCTATTCTATCCCATTCTTTCCCATTTATTCTCTAGTTTCTCTGTCTCCATTACTATTATGCATTTTTTTATATTTTTATGACCTATTTGTTTTTATTGCACTGTAAAACTCGCAAGAGCAACAGTGGAAAGGAAATATTTGTATCTTTGTTTTTATTATTATGGAATTCGCAGAAAGGTCAAGAAACTGATACGAAGAAAATTCTGAGAGAATGGAAATAACATTTTTGCAACTTTTTTTCGATTAAATATGAACGGGACATTGTTATTTATTGATATTGACATTTCCGGGATGCAGTTGTTATCCACGAAGTGATAACAAACTAAATAATGAATAAAAAAATTGTTATTCATTTTTTCGTCCCAAAAATCAAAAACCCAATTTGAACTTTCCTTTCAGCGAGGGAAAAATTCATTCAAAGTGGAAACATCAAAGGGCTTCAAGCCACTGATTAAATTCCCTCCAAAAAGCTCTCCCCAAAATCCACATTTCCGAATCAATAAAGATTCACCAAAACCCAAAATTTCACCACCAATCTCATTTACCAATTTATGGCTAATTATCATCACCAAATATTAATTCCGTCACATAAAAAATACTAGAGACAAAAAGACACGCAAATTCCCCAAAAAAGTCCTTACCCCCGAAATGCGTCGCAAAATGATCCCCCAGGTCAAATTACCATAAATAATAATTCCTCAAGAATTCCTCAAGAACTAATTTGCAAGTCTCAACAAAGAATAGAAATCCTCCAATTATTATCAAACAACATCAATCAATACTGGCAACTCCCCTTGCCCCTCTAGCCCCTGGAACTCGAAGAATCACCCCTGAACTGACAATTAGAATGCAAAGTAACTAAAAAGGGAGAAAAGTAGAAATGGACATTTTTTATAATGATGGAATTGAATTGGAGACTTTAAGGCTGTAATTGAAATCTGACTTACAGGACGACAGTGGGTATCCAGTGCAACAGTACCATAACCCCAGGGTCCAACAACTAAGTAATAACCAGAAGAACAATCACTTCACCTTGTCCAATCAACTGACCACTTGTCCGGGATCAACTGACAGTCGAATGACTCGGGGTCCAGTGCATCATACCAATGTATCAGTCATCAAGAAACAAAGGATTTTCAGTAGTGGCTTTTGTCCAGCTGTACCAGACAGTGGGGGAATCCTGACACAACTGCAGCTGCAGCTTTCATTCAACATTTATCACCAGATGATTATTACCAGTGGATTGTCTCGGTTTTTCTGAATTTGGGTGAAGTGGAAAACACATCGGACTGTTTCAAATGGTGACCACTTCGGGGTGATTTCTGTGTCCGACTGGTCGAGGCGCACTTTATGCTACTGATTGCTGAACTGACGAGGAGGCAGTGAGGCACCAGTCAAAATCAGCTGGTCGTGGTCATACCGTAGCAATCGGCTAGCCTCGTGTCTTACCAGGAGTGTAGGGATCTGGGGGATATCGTGGTGCTTCTTCGGAAGGACGTACGTTCACCCGACAGATGTGAGTCATCGTGGAATGTCGGCGTTGATGACTGAATTTTTAAGACAGTCCTTCTCCTAACGGAGCTAAATCTTTATTAAAAAATGACAATTCCCAAAAAATCATTATGTTTATCAAAGAAATTTACTTTATTTTTTTAATGATCGATCTTTTCGTAATTTGTTCACTCCCTGAAGCAAAAGGACTATTGGACGATGAAATTATTGAAAAAACTTGAAAGGCACAATTATTACAATTTTTTATCAGTAAATCCCTCGTCAATCTGGAATTGAAAGGAAATTGCGCATGTGAAGGATTTGCCGCGCAAATCTAGAGAAGAATCAGTAGTAATAACAGAAGATAAGCCGACTCGACGTTTCGGTAGGATTTTCGAAAATATTATTGTTTGAAATTATTATATTTGAATATTATCAGTTGAAAGATGCAAAGCAAGTTGTTATAAAAATTTCAGGTGTTTCAATTATTTGGGGGATATTTCTGAAGTAGTCATGCCAATTGAATTCGTTTGGATTCGTCTTCGAATCGAGAAGGTTTCGATTAAACTTTTATGTGTTAAAAATTATTTCTTTTTTAGTTCACAAATCAAATGACAAGAGAAAGGCGAGACATAGCAGGCGTGTTTTATGACTTAACTCCTCTAATTTTCAACGCATTGCCCTTCATAAAAAGTAGAGCAGTCCCTCTCAAAAACTCCCCTCCCCTACCTTCCCGCAATTATAGTGAAAATCAAAATGCAAAATTTCTCCATGATTAGGAGGAAGTGAGATACGAGGTTAATAAATTTAAATAACTAGATCCGACTTCGTAAAATACGAAATTCAAATCGTAAATTACCATTTCAAATCTCGTAATTTCCTTCATTAATCCCCAATTAACCAAATTAGATAGGCCACCCTAAATTCCCATCCAGGACGCGCGTTTGACAGCAATCGTCTTCAACGTTTATTCGAAATTTCAAATCTAGAATTCTGTAAATTGCAGGGGATCCGGGGAATCCCAGTACGTCCCTGCGCCTGCGCATGCTAACAAAGACCATTTTCCCGGTTAGACTCAAAATCCAGTGTACGGGGACAGGAATATCGCCTTAACGTATCGAGAATGAAAAAGGGAAGGGGTTTATAGCATTGAGTACATAGAGTAAGAACAGAGAGGATCAACTGTGTACAATCAAAGAAAAAAGGACAAGATGATGTGAAAGCAGGTTGGGCACATTGCCGCATGCGCTGGGTCGATACTCTCCGACTCCAACCGAATATTCCCGAGTTCAAGTGCACTTGCACTCAAGACATACAGGGATGAAATTGTTATGACTCAAATGTATGCAGAGAGTTGCTAAAAAATTGAAGACCCCCTTAGACCATCTTTTTTTTACAGCAAAAATAAAATACACATTTTACATAGAGAACTTTCCTAGGCAATTCTCAGTTTTCACCTTTCACCAACAAACCAATAGGTCTCAATTATTAAATTTAAGTGCACTGGCACCCGGGAAATAGTCGATAGATGGGAAATCTTATGCTGGACTAATCTGATTTTATTAAATTCATATTTATTTTCGTAATTTAAATTTTGACATGTTAAAAAAAACGGAAGAACTGTCAATTTTGGATCTATTCTTGGAAATGGAATTGGTTTTATATTGAGTCTTCGTTGGAAGTAATTGTTTGGAGGGACTATAAATTTTACTGGAATTTATCATTTTTGTTTTGTCATTCGTCTCAAAAATACGAGAAGTATAATTAAAGCGTAAAGAGAAGCAATTCTGTTACTTCCTTACATTTCTATCTTCCTTTTCTGTTATTGTGTAGCTCTAAGTTCGTTTTAACTCGATAATCGATATTGCGCAAGCTCTTTCGTCACTAGAAAAAAAATTATCATAACAAACTTTGACAGTGAAAAAAGGGATTGGACGTTGATTTTTCATGGATTACGCAATTCTGATTTAATTTGCTTGACCCCCGTAATAATTCAATTTCATCCAATTTGATCGAGAATCTCTCACCCAAATTTCTCCCTCAATAATCATTGCACATTGTCACTTTGATCAGAACACCCGAGGGGATTGAAATTATAAATCCGCGCGATAAGGATATTCCGCGCCCATCTATAGCCAAAATTCACATTTTTAAAATTTTTTTGTAAAATTATGAATGGGATGGATGTGAAAAATATAAGGTTTTGGGCCTTATCATTATTTAGGGGAGAGTCAAATAGTTACGAAGTTCAGTGGCGGTGCGATAATTTTCATTAACTTTCTCTACTTTTTTGTGATTATTTTTTGAAGTTAGAAAAACGGTAGAAAAATATTGGCATAGGAAGTTTGTCAGAAAAATTTAAAAAGGTCAATTTTGTCAATATATGGGTGGAGAACACTCTTAAACCTGAGAGAAAACTGAAAATATTGACAAAGAGAGAACCGAACAACAAATTTCAGCAAAAAACTGACGTTCCTATCAGCATCAGATATTCGGTGCTGCATCTTTATATCCGCGAAAGCTTCTGCATTTCCGGTTGCTCTCATCATATCCGGCGTGACCTATCAACCGGAAATCCGACAATTCGTGTCAAAACCGTCAATACGTCATTAGAGAACAAATCGGAAATACTCCCTCCATTTAATTGCCTTCACAGATCGATCATGGATATCTCAAGCTTTTTGTTATGTTACAAAGACAAAAATTGTTGCTACTGCATTGATAACAAAGTATTTCAATGATATTGCTCAACTCTCTCAAGTGTTTTGATCAATGCGACAATGTTACAATGTTTATCTGCCCCTCAAGTACTTTTTTTTCGGACGTAAATTGCGTATGTAATTCCAAGATGATGCTCGTACAATGTCATGACCGAGAAAATTGCAGATATCCAGTGGAGGGGAGGGTAAGTATATACCACTGAATTATGCAGGCACCGGAAAATGCCATTACCATATAGACTTTTTTGTTATCTCGCTATTCTAGTTTCTCGAGATGACACAGGAAATAGCAAAATTGTTTTTTAGAGGATGTTTCGTAATTACCTTGATAGTGACTTGAGTGACTTCGCGAAAAAATGGGACATCATCTCGATGCAGTGATTTTATTCAATTTCCTTCGGGCAATTCTGGATATAGAATTTATCATTTTAATTGTAATCTCGTTGATTTTCACTGATTTTATCGATTTTATTAGTTCTTTTCAGGTAATATGTTACATTTTTAATGACGCAGGGGATTGATTTGAATTAATGATTATGAGGATTGATTGCAGAAGGCATCCAGTTTTGCATCATGGAAAAAAATGAGTAATAACTGAACTTTACGTAAACCGCGGACGGAGAAAATTACGTGTCAATTTTTGCAATTGAGTAAAAAGTGAATGTCGCGAGTGCACATGCACCGAAGAACTTTGTGTACTTTGTTCCAGTGCAATGATTAGTGGTGACACATACCGTTCCGCGATGATCGGACGATTAATGACTCCTGGAAACAAGGGGAGTTGCACAGTAGGTCATGCGAATTCCTTTGTCTCTGGGTATTAACGAAATAAATTTAACAACTGTCTTTAACTCATCAATTGAGGAAGCGAGAAAATCGCGGTGAAATTCACTGGAGGGACAGTGAACTCTCCCTTCTCTATTCAACTATTAACATCTGTTCAAGCAAAACTCGGTCATGAAACAATTTTAAATGGATCATCTCGAGTGGTTTAGAGCTCAATCTTGAGAGAAATTTCCCTGATTTTAGTGGATAATAAAAGTCTTGGATGGGTATGGAATGGTAGAGACAACAATTCTTTGCAGTTCCGGGACTTGATCTGGGATTTTCCGAGGAGAAGCGTGACTTTTCTTTCTAAGTCAATCTTCCTGAAAACCAATTCTGAGAGAGAGAAAAATTTGATAAAAATCAGAATTTCGATTCGATTGAATCAGTACCTTTTCTATTATTTTAAACGTACACAGCTCTGTAAAAAAATTCTACAGAAGTTCGTTCCGAGGGGGGGGGGGGGGGGGGGGGGGGGCGATCCCGAAAAATTAAAAAATTTGATAAAATTATTGATTGAGCTTCGATGGAGTGAACCTTTTGAATTTGTCCGAAAAGAAAAATCGATTTCAAAAAAGTTCATGTTCTTACCCCTCACATTTGAATTTGTCATCTCTGCAGACATTTCGGAGATCTGCCTTGACGACATCTGGTACTCCGAAGATGCAAACATTCAATGTCCCCTCCATAGAGAATGAACTAATGTAGAGGCTCAGTTGTGGGGGCTTGATTGCCCGTACCGGTATCGTAGTAGTGTACCCCAAGAGAGGGAGGGCGCCACAAGCAATGGGGGTGTCTGCCCGTCAGCCCTCTCGGTAACTGCTTCATGTTATTTTCTGCGTTACGAAATTGGTATTCACTGAAATTGAAAATTTTGTGGAGTCACTCAAATTTTTTGCCCCCATTGCAAAAAATTTAAGTGACTCCATAAAATTTTAAAATTTCAGTGAATATCAATTTCGTAACGCAGAATATAACATTCACCCTGTCGACCGGTCCCTCTGACAGCGAGACTGCTACTGAGGCACCTACCGAGTCGACTGACGGTAGACCCCCTACTATTGGGTGCGGCCCCCTCTTTCTCTTGGGGTGAGGTGGGGTACAATGGTGGTGGGGTCACTCAAACCCCCACTGAGTGGCTCAGTTCGGGGTAGTACCTCACCCCAAGAGAAAGAGGGGGCCGCACCCCATGGTGGGGTGTCTGCCCGTCAACCGACTCGGTAACTGCCTCAGTAGCAGTCCCGCTGTCAGAGGGATCGATTGACTGGGTGAATTTTATTTTCTGAAAATTTAAAATATTTCAGTTTCAGTGAATAGCTCCTCGATTTTCATGCTTCCATGATACTTTTTTAAAAATTTGGAATTTTTCGATTTCAGTGAATACGTCCTCGATTTTCATGTTCCCCTCATACATTTTTGAAAATTTCAAATTTTTCAATTTCAGTGAATACCTCCTCAATTTTCATGCTCCCCTGATAAGTTTTTGAAAATTTCGAATTTTTCAATTTCAGTGAATACCTCCTCGATTTTCACGCTCTCCTGATACTTTTCCAAAAATGTAGAATTTTCAAATTTCAGTGAATACCTCCTCGATTTTCATTTTCCCCTGATACTTTTTCAACAATATCGAATTTTCAAATTTCAGTGAATACCTCCTCGTTTTTCACGTTCCCCTGGTACTTTTTCACAAATTTTGTATTTTCACATTTCAGTGAATACCTCCTCGATTTTCATGTTCCTCTGATGTCATAGGAACCAGTCGACGGGGTGAATATTATTTCCTGCGTTACGAAATTAGTATTCACTGAAAATGAAAAATTCGAAATTTTCAAAAAAGTATCAGGGGAGCATGAAAATCGAGCAGGTATTCACTGAAATTTGAAAATTCTAAATTTTATAATAAAAAACAGAAACCAATTTCGTAACGCATAAAATGACATTCACCCCTGCGACTAATCCCTCTGACACCGGGACTGCTACAGAGGCAGTTATCGAGTCGCCTGACGGGGAGACACCCCACCCCACCACATACATCGTTGTATGGTATCTACATGACCTCAAAGTTTCAAAAATAGAATAAACTATAGAAGCATTACCCAGTCTCCAAAAATCAGGCAATAACAATAAATAAATTGATTCCTCTTATTTTTTATTAAAAAATAACAACGACTTACACCTAATGCAGCAGTTTTCGCAAACGAACCGGCATTCAAGCTGACGGCATTAGAAAACAGAACGTAATTCAATGTATCTGATACTCCCATTCCCGTTTCGGAGATCCAATCGAAGGGTTTTTGATGGTTAAGACCAAAATCCACACGCTAAATTCTCTTCAATCAATTATTTTTCACTGACTATTGGATTTTACGTGATTGCACTGTTTTTTTAAGAGAGAATTATTTATTAGGTTCAGAATTTTCGCAATTATCTTATCTCGTCAAATTGAGACTGCCCGCGGTCTTCTGTGCGCATGCAGGGTGTTCTGTGCGCATGCGGGGTGTTCAGTGCGCGTGCGCGGAGTATCGCCTGGCGACCCCCACTCGAGCGCCGCCTCCAATGCCTCGCCATTTTGAGTGGGGAGTCAGTCGTTCGGCGGCAGCGCGTGGAACGGTCGGTCGGGTGTCGCGTAGTGAAAATCCGTTAACATCGGGGTCCTAGTGAGTGTAAAAAACCGGTGCCGCCTGTGAACATTGAAAATAAAAAGTGCAGGACTGAGTGCAAGTGATTTTGGGACGTGAAATAATTTTTTAAACAGTTTATCAGAGCATTTTGAGTGATTGTGATTTTTCCTTTGCTACACTGAACTTCGGTATTGTCGAACGGCCGCCCGGCGTCATTGTGTTTACAAAAATTCCTTTGTCCGTTTCTCGGAATTGTT
>NW_011887746.1:802435-819853 GCF_000806365.1 Fopius arisanus | reverse complement strand
ATTGAAGTAAATCAAGTAAACATCACTGACAAATTTGTGAAGATATTTTTAATAACTGTTAATTCGTTGAAACACAAATAATTAGCAGTCGGAGGCTTTGAAATCAGCTCGTCAAAAATTCCAGTCAGTGGAATCTGAGGCATCGAAGAGCTCAGAGTTGTTAAAAGGGAAGCTGGAGGAATATTACTGAAAAGTCGCTGAGCCTGCTAACGACAGATACCCCAGCGTTGCGTGTGGCGTCCTCCCTCTCTTGGGGTGCAGTACTACGATGCCGTTGAGGTCACTCAAACCCCCAGAACTGAGCCTCTACTTCAGTCAATCCTCTTTGGTCCCCTCCATGTGCGCATTAACATAACCTCTCACTTCAAAAAAGTTCCCACAAACTGCATTCGCTTTAAAAATCTCGTTTAAATAAATTGACTGAGCCACAGCAGTCACTCCCTTCTCACAACGATTTTCAGTGAGTTATCACCTTTCCATTATCAGTGATAAAAAACATGTGAAAACTCGTCCTTCATGTCGAGAACTCCAGTGTTTATAATCGCACTAACTAGTTGACTAACAATTCCCTGTGAACAAGACTAACGAATTAATAAAATAGAACAAAAGAAAAATGGGAGATTCGGACTCAGAGGCAATAGCAGGTCCTTCAGGTCCTGTGGATGACGCATGGTCCATGAAAATTCCAGCCTTCACCCGAGTGGACAATCCAAATCGTCTCCTGGAGGAGAGTTCCTTCGCCACTTTATTCCCCAAGTACCAGGAGAAATACTTGAACGAGTGCTGGCCCCTGGTGCAGAAGGCCCTGGAGGAACACGGAATAAAAGCTGAGCTGGACCTCATCGAGGGCAGCATGACAGTTAGGACGACGAGGAAAACCTGGGATCCCTACATAATTATCAAGGCCAGGGACATGATTAAATTGATGTCTCGTAAGGTACCTTTTGAGCAGGCAGTTAGAGTACTCAAGGACGACGTCAGTGCAGACATCATAAAGATCTCGTCTTTCGTCAGGAATAAGGAGAAATTCATCAAGAGAAGACAGAGGCTCATCGGACCCAATGGATGCACCTTGAAGTCCATTGAATTACTCACAGGTTATTTCACTTTTCTCCTTTCCAAGAAAACTATTAAATCAATACGATCGAACGTTCATAATTTTTTAATTTCAGGACAATTAAATTGGTAAAATGAATGTTGATGATTGAAAATTGTAGAAAATATGAATTTCCATCAATTATGACGGGATAATTGAAGTAGATTTAATCTACGAGTTTTGTGGAACCGAAAATTGGAATTTGTTTCGTTCCTTTTTTATATTTTCAATGATTTTTGTCTCCAGGGTGTTACGTAATGGTTCAGGGTCAAACAGTGGCTGCTCTAGGTCCATACAAAGGTCTCCAACAGGTGAGAAGGATTGCAGAGGACACCATGAAGAACATCCATCCGATTTACAACATTAAGGCATTGATGATCAAACGAGAATTAATGAAGGACCCTAAATTGAAAAATGAAAATTGGGAGAGATTCCTCCCCAAGTTCGCCACGAAGAATCTTTCCAAGAGGAAACAACCCAAGGTGAAGAGAGAGAAGAAGCCCTACACACCGTTCCCACCTCCACAGCAGGAGAGTAAGTTGGACAAACAACTGGCCAGTGGTGAATATTTCCTTAACAAGGAGCAGAAGAGGATGAAGCAGAAGAAGGAGCTGGATGCCAGGCACGAGGAGGCGGAGAAGAAGAGGCAGGAGAAGCGGGCAGAGGCATTTGTTCCCCCTGAGGAGGAGAAGAAAGTCGAGAGTAAGGGAAAGAAGAGGAAAGTTGATGTTAATGTTCAGGAAATTAAAGATAAAGTGCAAAAAGGACTCAAGAAGAAGAGAAAGAAGGCGTAAATCCTCTTGTTTAGTAATTAAATTGTTTTGAATAAATTACGTGTCAATATTACCCTATCGACTCGTTATGAAAGAATATATTTCATTTTTTAACATTCCTATTGGATAAAACATCAAAAGTCTCGGAGAACTCTTCAGCAGATGACTTTTATTTCCATTTCAATATTTCAACAATTTGCTGCTTCTTATTTTCTATTTCTCATGGAAAAAATACATTAAATCCTCCTGAATTCCGTCCTTTATGTGCATTACTTGTTTTAATCCCAAATTGTTTATTGTAAAAAAAAACAGTATTACTAGAGCCCAGTAGAGAAGGATTATCTCAGAATATAAGACAGATAGTAAAATTTTTGTAAAACTTTTGCAGTTCTCATTTCACTTCATCAAAATTTTCGATCTTTCTCAGATTCAGAGGTGAATTAATCACCTCATTATCCTTCGCAACTGAAATGTATCACTGAATGATGAGGATGATCTCTTGATGAAGCTCAAAGGTCACTGAGATCCACAGCGTCCACTCGTTCCGTGATCTCATTGTCATTAATAGTTTTTTCTTCTTTTCTATGTACCACTTCCCGGGGAAAATCGAGTTTTGGCCACGAACCCGGCTCTGCTTTCTTCATTTTTATCTCAACTTTGGTCGGCAGCATGCTGACGGAACTGCTTTCAACGTCCACAACCTGGACAGAAAAAAAAGACAAGAATTAAAATACAGACAGTAATAAAATCCGATGTACCTGCATAAGTTAAGTAATGCTTTAAATCTCTCACCCCTCTGAGCTCTAGGTCAAGATTATAGTCTGAATTCTCCTCGGGGAAGAATAAACTCGCAGTGAGCCGGATTGGATTCAATTTGACTGAGGATTTACTCGGATTATATTTCTTGGCAAAAATTGATACCACCACGTGGGAACCTGTCTGGTGCCAATCCATTCTGCACTCAATTCGTTTATCTTCATTCTGGAAGAGAATATTTTATTTATAAAAATAAAATTCATGAGTTTTAAAAAACTATCCCAAATATAGGGAGTCGATAAATACAGACCTTAGCCATCCACACATGAGTGCCTTGAGTGCATCCAGGTTGTGCCAGGAACACGGAGAAATCCGTCGTCCTTTTCTGACAACAAGACCAGAACTTCAGCCCCTCATGGAAGATCGCAACTCCAGGATGATGAACACAGGTTTCAGAATCGGATTCAGGCCCCCTGTAGCTTCCCTTGCACGCCTTATTTTTGCAGCTCTCGCCCACCTGAAACGGTAATTAAAATAATCTCGTTGTACCCCATGATTCATTTCAGAAATAATTATTTCCACCAAATCAATTCCTTATGCAAAAAAAGGTCAGTATTGACTGAATAAATTCGTGATTGTCGACTCAATAAAATAATAATTATATGAACATGATAAATTAATTGTAGTCACGTAAGCAATTAATTAGTGAGGAATGAGAGAAGTTGAATTAATTCATGTATAATTCCTCGACCTGGACTTTTCTGTCGTCCTGGGCAGTGGATTCATTGGCAGTGAGTCCTTTTATTTGTTCTAAGAGTGTTGGCGAGATTGTCGGGGTGATTGTCACTTGGGGCGTGTCAAATGACGGTCTCTTCAACGTCGGCTGGTTATTGACAGGTGGACGGTATTCGATGACTTCGTCGGCCTTGGATTTGTCGACCTTCTGTTTCTCAGGCTCAGGCGGCTTTTCATTCGAGTGAGAGGACTTGGTGCAGCCCTTGATATTGAGAAATTCAGTGAAGTCTGTGCATTTTTTGTTGCAGCATGACCAGCCCTTGTAGGCGTCATGGAACACTGGAGTTCCAGGATGATGAACACAGGCATCTGAATTACATTAATAATTCGTTAAATAATCCCTTCCATTGTTTATTTATACTTAATCGCTGATGAATTAACTGTTGGTGAAGAATCGCCTTTGGATTTCTAATTATATCTCAATTGTTATATTCGATCATTTATTCATGCTCTAGGTTATTAATAATATCTTCAATATTTCAGTAAATTTTAAAAAGAGAACTCACCCTCTTTATTCTCCCTGGGGTTGAACTTTTTTCCACATCCCCGGTTGTAACAATTAACTAAAACATTCTCCGCGGACATCTCAAACTGATCTTATCTCCTTGAAATCAAAGTTGCCACTAATTCTATACAATTGCCCTTGCCCAATCTACTTAACTCTAATTTTGTTTACTTATTTCTGGAAATTTCTGAGGATATTCTAGTAGGTTATGTATCAATTCCTTTCACACGTTTTGCCAGTCACTGGCTCTACCTATCCCCCAGATGTTCAACTACTTCCAAAAAAATAGACTTTTATCTTCCAGTCATGAATTAAACTTGAAATTAATAATCTGCAATTAAATTTTTGCCAAAAATATTTTTCGCCTCTAAACCAATGGCGAGTGATTTTTTAATGACCAAAGAAATGTATTTTCTTGACAAAATTTTATCATTATTATTGTATTAATATTATTATTACGTATTTTTCATGTAGATCCTGTGAATAATCTCTTAAAAAACAATGACAACGTGAATTTAATCAAGGAGGGTGTTACACTTTTAAAAATCTTTGGGGTGCATTTGGATTTTGGCGCCGTCTTGGGGCGAACAGCTGGCAACGTTGCAAACAACACAGGTGCCCATTGGCGAAGGTATTGCCGCGTTCAATAGCTCTTCAGGTCCATCAGTACCCGGCAGAGAGTCTCCAGCGTCGAGTCTGAGAGTCTCTCCCCAAAACGATCACCAAAAATTCGTGATTTTGTACAAAGAAAAAAAAAAACCCCTGCAATTGCCCCCAACCCCCCAATACGTACTGAAGCACGACTTCAATTCGGCCTCAACAATGAAAACCAAATAATACCGGCAAAATCCTCCCGCCAGTCTTCAACCGATTGATCAATCAGCGTCTGCTCCAAAATGCTGAGCACCGGTTGGAGCTCCGATAAACAAACTGAAAAGTGCCAGTGAATAATCGATCAAACAATTCAATCGCCAGTTTAATTGAAGTGAATAGTGAAGTCCAGTGGTTCCGGAGAGTGAATTTCCTTTTTTATCGAGAATTCAAATCGTTCAGCGGACGCTGCGGATTCAACTGCTCCAATCACGGTATGTCAGACTAATTGATTTTTTTAATCGGATAAATTCGGTGTCGACTGATTTTGAGGGGCGAAGTGGGGGTTGGGGGGGGGGGACAGCTTGTGGCCCCGATCGAGTTTTTTTTTTATCGAGGATAATTTATGGATCGAAACGATAGGTCATTTATCGAGGCAGTGATGTGAGCGATTCACAGGTTGGAGCAATCACGCGAGCTCAAGCCCCGCGATAGGTTCGTTGAACTCGATAAGCCCTTTGTGTGTAGGAAACTCATGTACAGTAGGTACTGTACATTCTCTGGATGTTTACCGTTGCAAATGGACAACGAGATATTAATCTTTGATGTTTGATTCGTCTGGGGTGAGACAGTCATGAAAATCCGGGGGTGGCTGCCGGAAAAATTGGACACACCAGACATTTGGAATTTTGGGGGGTAATGGGGGAATATTTAGCTGAATATCAGACAGAGTCATCTGCGTTTTTAATCTTATGGGTCTGGTACGGAGATTTAATGTTAAATGTCATTGAATTTTTAATAGATTGAATTTGCGGAATATTAAAAAAATTCATTGATTCCTTGATGAAGAATTAGACAGGAATTTTATATTCCTTTTTCGGGGTTAAAGGTTAAAAATTTGAAGTTTTTTTGTAGATATAGTTGGCCTGAAATTTCACAATTTCGTGGGGTTGATAATTGGGAATTTCGGGAAAAATCAGGAATGGGGATTTTCGCTTAATATTTTCTTGGAAATTAAGAGGAGAGTATTAAGTTCTGAGGAAAATGTTTTTGAATCTTTTGGGTCCGAATCTCGAGAACTTTCAATGGAAAATTGGAATTCTCACGAGAAAGTCAAGGCAAAAATTCCTTCTTTGAATTTGTCTCGACGTTTAGTAATTGTCTAGTGCATTACTGAAAATTTCGGTCAAAAACTGTTAAAAGTGCGGAGCAGGTCAGTTTCCGAGGGGTTTTATGGCTTGAGAGGGTAGCAGAATCTCCAGGATAACCTTTTTTAAAGATTAGCCTGAGAGTCTGAAAAAACCCATTATCTTCCATATTTATCCTAAAATTTACAAAAACCATGTTAATTATCACAATAAAATAAGGATTCCGACTAAATTTTTCATTGGTACCTGTGGTAGCTCTGGAAATTACAATTACGGTTCACCAATATTTATTCTTGAATCAATTCTCAAGTAGTAATTAGCAGTGAGAGAAAATAGAAGAAATGACTTGTGCTAAATTTGAAAGGAGTGGTTCCGACGCGCATTTCTCGACGGTTTTGAGTTGAAAGGATTTCCAGTTCCTCGAATCCCCGAAATCTCGGCTAAACTGCATAATTATTACGTGATGGAGACAGTTACGGGGGTACAGGTGGGACACCTGGTGGTATTATATCCCGTGGAACAGGTATATCGTATACAAAAATCATGGCGGGGCTTCCAAAAATGGAAAATGAAAGGAAAGGGAATTCGTGCCGCCTCTATTCATCCACGAAAATTGTCCCTTTACCGAAAAAAAACCCCCCAGGATGTACACTAAATTGGGTACAGGGGGAGGGAGGTTTCCCTCGAGGAAAGCTGGTCCACGTGGTGGTGAGTGCGATTCCGGTGTAAATGGTCTTGTTGAGAGAGTAGGGTTTTTGTGATGATGGTGGGGATGGAACGTGGTTAGTTGACTTTCCCGATGTACCTCTGGGCCACAGGAATCGCTGAGTCTCTTGGTCTTTCTCAGGGCGCGGTCAAGACCTCTATCCCGCCCCCTGTGAACCCCCCATTTATGTACACTGCAGACTCACCCCATGAATTATTTTTTTTATTCCCGGAAATTTGAGGGGCGGGTGTGGGGGTGGTGACCACAGGTTAAATTACATTCACCGGTTTTTTTTTAAGTCAACAATTATCACAATTAAATAAACGTGATAATTCACGTCATGACATTTTCGTTTTTAATTCCACAGAAATATTCTAATTTTGGATTCATTTTTTTTAAATAAATAATAATTACTAGCAATAATAATGATTATCATTTATTTCGTTATTTCATTTTTCAATGGAATTATAATTTTTTTTTAATGAATTAAGCAGAAAAAAAAGTAAAAGCAAATCTGACGGGGTGGGCGAGGGTGGGAAGGGGGCGGGGTGGAGAACAAGAAAAATGATAATTTATGGGAAAACGTATTAGATTTTTCGAGGCGTTTTGACTGTAAAAATAGTGAAAATGGTGTAGAGGGTGAGGGGGTGAGAGGGTGAGAGGGGAAAGGGCAAGGGGGCGGGAGGTGAGGAGGGGGGAATGAGTAGAGGGAATTCAAGGTGAACTGGTTGATGGGGAGACGGGCTACCCGATGGTTTCAGACGGCAAAATATTAGGTATACCGGGTACACACAATTTACACTCCTGTAATTTGAGAGGTCTGTTGTTTTTCTCTCTTTTTTATTTTGTTTTTTTTTTTCGAGGATTTCATGCGGAATTCCGATGGGAATTCCTGGATTTCAAGGAGGGGAAATGGATAGGTTGAAGTGGACTCTGGAGATGAGGGTCTGATGGATATCTGGGGTAATGAGGGGTTAGGGGAATTTTTCAAGACTTGGAAAATGTTGTGGAGATAATTTTTTATTTGGAGATTTACGAGCGCTTTTGGAAATTGGCATAGGCGATTTGTTGTGGGGAATGGAAAAATGGTGGAGTTCCTATCGGAATATATTTCCATTTATTTATTTTTATCGTTTGGATCGTTGATCGGGTAGGAGATTGTTATTTGGGGGAATTATTGCGGGGTAAATAGGAGAATGCAGAAAATAATAATTAGGGTGATATTCAATAGGTGAAATGCTGGGTCAATCTTTAATTCATGGTACCTTTGTGATGGGATTTGGGGTGGTAATTAAATTTAATATCACTGTGCGGTGAAGTGGTGGGAGTTGGGGATTGTGGATGCGGTGGATTGCAAGGGGTTGAGATTGATGTATTTATGGGGAGCACATGTGCATAATGTAATAATGGTCGCACTTTGGGGATTGGCCTGCTGAAAATGGTGTGTATACGGGGCATGTTGGGCGACAGCTGCAGATAATACGCTGATCACCGACATGACATTTCCGCAATATCAAACACCCGCATGGTATATAGGGCTTCGATACCACTGGCATCGATACCAGATCCCCAACCAGAAAAAAATATATCTCCTTGATCCCCTCATTCCAATCCCCCCTTTTCAACGCGCTATCGATTAGAAATCGATTATCCGATTGTAACATCCGAGAAAAAAAAAATGTCATTCGTCCTGACCGCAAGCTCCCCCTCAAACTGAAAGAAAAATAGCAAAAAAATTAATGAATAAGAAAATAACTTTAAAACGTCCGGAAAATCGGTACAATCTTCAACTCCGAATGCTTCTTCCCCATCAAATTCGCATGAACTCCCTTCAATTCCTAGAAATCATGTTCTCCAACATCTCGACATGACAATTTCATATTCCTGAGTGATTTTTCATATTCATTCCGAGACACTCCACGAAATCTCCTTAACACGAGACGGACGTGTTTCTTTTTATGTCGAACGACATCTCACTTTAGTCTAATGCTCTTTGAAAGTACAAGAGACAAAGAGGGTGGGTGGGCGGTAAGGGGGACGACAGGGGGGGATAGAGGGGTGGGCGGTTGAAGTGGTCCTCCCATTTCCCGCGTTATAGTGGCCTATGGGAGAAATTGAGATACAACGCCAAATGTATCTACTCTCTTTTGCCCTCGATCCTCCATTTCTCTCTCTTTCACCTTGCCATCGCGGAATTACTCTCGGTTGTTGTCGGTTAAGTTCGGACGGCCTCGGCCGGTCGATAGAGCAAACACGGCCGCGCCCCAACCCCCCGGGGGCTTCATGCCATCTCTTGCCTACTGTTAACTTATTCTCTCCTTCTATCTCATTAAGTATAAATGTCAAAATGGTATTCTCTTTCTGATCGGTCTTATGGTTCTCTTGTTATCGTGTCGGTGTCATTATCAATTTCGCGGGGTGGAGGGAGGGGGGTTCTTGGGGGGTTTTCATTGAATTATTCAATTGGAATTCGGGTTTTCATTAATTTCTTGTTTTTTAAGACGTGATTGTTAATTTAATATACATTTATTTTGGAATTTTAGGGCCACCGATAATTTCCTTGGCAGGGGGGTTGGGGGGGGGGGCTCTGGATTTTAATTTTTGATGTTTCAGGGAAATATTTGGAAAGTTTAGGGGGAAATGAGGGGTTGTGGCGTAATTTTTCTTCGACGAAAGGTAAAAATAAGGGAAAATTGGGTAAATTTGAGATTGGTTATGAAATTTATCGCCCGAGGATTACAGAACTCCTCCGTAATTTTTTCGTGTAGTTTTTGGGTGTCTGTGTGGGCGGTACAGGCACACCCTCTCCTATTTGTTAATCCTCGGAGGACCTGGAGGTTTCGGGAATTGACGTTCGCCGGGTTTTAGCCCTCGTGACGTCATGTCGCAACGTCACTGCAACGAACTGCATACGCAATGCTTACGTCACAGACCTCTCGGGGCTCTGTCTAAACGTCCCCGAGGTGCTCTAAAACTGGCTTGATAGGTTTTTCCAGATCAATAGTTCAATTACGCGGTCAATGGATTTATTCCTTCGTAGGGGCGGATGTTCACGTCAGTCGGGATTATTTTAGGATTTGCGTTGTTTATTCCGATGTTAATCCTGTCAAGCGAAACGATCAGTGAATTAACCACCGCTTCCTCAATTTTAACCCTTTTCTTTTGAGAATTTATTATTTTTCGGGATGAATAGATATTTTTTTTAACTTGTAAATCTCATTCATTCGGGTATTCGTCCAGTTGACTTTTCACATTTATAGATTAATTTGTCGCTTTTTTTTTTTTTTTACTAAAATGCAAATTCTACCCTCTCAAACAAGAAGAATTGTTCTTGAATTAATAAAAATTTTATTGCGAACGTACTTGTGACGAAGTGGAGAATTCATCTTGTTTAGGGCAGAGTTATCTCGGTAAGAGTGATGCTGAGAGAATATCTCAGAACATTTTTCCTCTGGAATGTCCTCTTAAAAAATTCATCTGAAAATTTTCTCTTGAAATCACAACTTCTAACAATCACTGATTCTAATGTTTTTCCCTTGAAACCTCGCAAAAAAAAACGTCAAACTTCTAATAAAACCTTTTTTTATCAGAACAAATAATGTATCATTCGTTTCAAAAGCGAAAATGGCTCCAGAAAATCGGAAAGGATATTAATTAATTAATTGAAACAGAAATCGCCGAAATCGATAAGATCAGGCCTAATTTTCCTGTCAACTGGTGAAATCACGAAATCTAAACGAATAATCGATGGATATCTCCCCTTTGTCTGTTTTTCTGTTAATTTCCAGAGTGACCTACGGTAATTGACCGAAATCACAGCGGCAGGTGAAAAAATCTGAAGGATTTACCTCCACCTCGTGCTGATGAATATGACGTGCACGCAACGCTTGCTGACTCCACGTCAATGCACACGCATTTGCATATCAATACATTTCAAATATCCATTTTACCCTCGATTTGACATAAACGGATGCCAACCCCCTGTCAAAGTGATGTGAGTGCCCTTCGAATATACCATTCACATCGGTTTGATCATTTCGTCGTTTACTGTTCAAATTTTTAACGTCGCTAAATCTTCCAAAAATCTTATTCAAAATTTCGAAAACAAATTTCTCACTCTAAAGCCTAATCTTTTTCCAATCCCCAATTGACAACTGAACACCGGAAACTATATTCCCTGAATTTCTAAAAATACAATCCATTTTACAATTTATATTTTAAATAATGATAATCAGTAATCAATTGATATCATTATGTGACATGTTTTGTTTATTGTATTTTACAATCAGATGGAATATTAATTATCTCAGTTTCGTTTCTATTAAAAACAAAAAGACTCTCTTGAAAAATGATAATTTCCCGAATTGGTGGGGGGTAAATGTTGAATTTCTCAGTTTCCCTAGCGTCATTTAGACAATTTCTTTCTAATAGTCCGTGAAAAAGAAAATCATGACAGCCAAAGCCTAATCTAGTTTTCGTAAGCTTGATGAACCCTTGATTCCCCCCAAATTCCCGAAGTTCGTGCGTCATGTGTCGGATATTAGGGGTCGAAGGGAGAGGAAAGGGGGGGCACGTGGAAGGTGCTAAAGCCATGAGCGCATTTGGTTGATGAGAACTCGGGAAGAGGTTGTGGATGAGGGGGTAAAAGTGGGTGTGGGGTGCCACAAGTTCGTGGATACGTTCCTGGCAGCCGCCCTTGTGGCCGATCAATATAACGGCTGGTGGGGTCGGGCCAGTCCTGGCAAGGGTGGGTTGAGAGGGTGGTGAGGATGGCTGGGGTGACAGAGAGAGGGGAGAGAAGGGTAGAATGAGAGGGTTCTGGGGGGTGATGTTTCTGTTCAGTCCCTCTTGTTGGCGAAGAATGCAAGGGGTTTTCGAGTTGGTGGGAAGAGAGAGATAGCCCAGGACTCCCTGAGGAAGAGGAAAAGAGACCCCGAGAAAGTAGTGATAGGAGGGGGTACATGTGGTGGGGATTTTCACCCTCGAACCCTGACACGCGGTGGGGGTGAGCACACCGTCATGGCGGCGAATGCAATAGCCAGGGAAGCGCCCGGAGAAAACTTGACAGGCAAATAAATTCCGGGGGCTTTTTCACCTGATCATCTCACCATTTTTCTCACCCCCTCCACCCCCACCCCCCTGCCCCACCAACCTCAAATTTTGAGAGTATTGTACGACTTTTTTTAATCAGTATCAAAGTGCACACCGACAAAAGAGTTATCAACAGTGACTTATCTAAATGTGAGTGCCTCAGCGTGAAAAAAAAAAACTAGTAGTGTGAATCCGGTTCCTTGGAGACTAGCTGGACAGATCATAGAAATGCTGGGAATGGTTTAACCAACCGGAGGCACGGGGATAATTCATGTGGTTTATGGGTGAGTTGATAACGGGGAGGAATTTGGGATTTAATTATGGAATTTAGTGGGAGCTGAGATTAGAGGCACTGGTTTTTTTTATTTTCGGGAATTTTGTCGTGGAGATGATGCGGTGGATGCAGATGATCGGTTACCGTCTGATTTTCAGGGGGTTGTGATTTTTTTTTTTTTTCATCCCTCGGTTTATGACGTGATGATTCCGGGTCTCCAGAGGGTGAACCCTTCCCAGATGTCCTTTGTATTAATCCGGGGATTGCGGGTGATACTTAAATTGCCCCACCCGTGGGTCGAGGTCCTCCCGATGAATTTTCTAGTGAATTTTCCGGGTGTTCAACACCACGTGATGATTACCAATAACCACACCCCGCCCGACGGGTGATGCGGGGTTCAGGGTTTCGATTTAATTTTCGTGGGGTTTGACAGCGAATTTTGCAGGGGGGGGGTGGGGTTATTTCAGGGCCAATCGGGTGTAATTAAGAGGGTCGGGGGTAACTCGGTGGTGCCTCTGCACATGGCCTCGTTCTCCGTGGCATGCCGTTTGCAACCTGCAGCACTCGTCAGGTTTACGGGTAAGGTTATAGCCAACTTCCGGTGCGAGGTGAGACTCGTTTTTATTATTTTCGGGGGAGAGATACTCGGCGAAATTGCCGAGCGCGTCGTGAAAAAATACATAATATACAACTTCAATTCTGTTATTTATAAAGGGCATCAAAAAAATATATGTCAATCAAATAGAACATATTAAACTATTAATTGATTAATTATGATAATCGAAATTAAACGAATGTGAAATGTATTAAAAATTTCTTTTTTTTCGGTTTTTTTTTCACTTTTTTTTGGGAGTGCAAATGATGGAAAAATTTATTGTTATTATTACTATTATTATTATTTCCATACTCTGGAAATTCTGAAATGAAAAAAAATTCATGTTGTCATTCAAAAGTGGATAAATTTAGATTGATTGTTGCAATTTCTCCGACAATTCAAGGGAAAATGAAAAATTGTTAATATCGTGTTGCAATGGGGTAGAGAGGGTGTGGGAGGGGGTTGAAAGGGGTTCATGAGGGGTGGAGTAACTCGTTCGAATAACTATGAACACAGCACTACCAATTACCACGGACATGTACAACTTGTCTGAAATACACATGTGGGTGAGCGGTGACATGGACCAATTAGTTGACCCCTCTGATGCCACTTGGGTAAAACTACCTCGGGATTTTTTTTTTTCCTCTCCCCTCTCCAACACTCTGGTTATTCTAGGTATCAATTTCATTGACAGCCTGCGGCCAAATTTCGGGGGTGATGTGTTCAGTTGAAAAATGAATTTTTTTGATTTTTATTTGCCGGGGAATTGGCGCAGGTGATGATTGGAACGGGCGAGAACCAACGGTACGGCGAGGGTAATTGAACATTTTTATTCATTGAATTTTTCCCGGTTTGTATTTTTTTTCTGTCGTCTATCGCCATTTTTTTTTTCGCTGAATAATTTATTCCAGGGTTTATGGGATTCAGCATTTTTTTACATCCCAAACTTCTGGGAGAATCGATGAACATTTTTGAGAGATTTATTTGTCTGTTTTTTATTTATTATCATTTTTTTTATTTTCATTAATTTTATTGTTTATTGGGTGAAATGACGATTCATTGAAATTTTATGAAATTTCATCATTTGAAAAGGAAAATTTTCCACAAAATTAGTCAATCGATCAATGAATGATTATTATTATATATAGGATATAATATTATGTCAATCCATATTATGCAATAATTCTTGAATTATTGCAATTATTTGTTTTTCTAATCAGTTCAGCTGTGGAAAAAAAATTTGGAATATTCCAAGAACTCGCAGAATATTCGCAAAATGATCTCCATGTATGACATTAGATCAATTACATAACCAGTTCAATGCAAACGGCGCAGTTAATCAATTGCCCTTTGCCATGAACTGGCAATTATCAGTCTCACTCTTTCCGCGAAGAGCTAGTGGCAGCAATTGTTAACTTTTGAAGTGCGTTTCGAGTGATTAGTCTTCATTAAACTGTTGAAGGATCGCCTATCCGTCGGCCATTACTCATTCACTTCATCTAATCTAATCTTAATGAGTTTTTATCCTTAATTTCAGTGGCGAAGTGGTAAATTGCGATAAGTCGAGTTTAAAAAATGTCTTAATTACCGTTTTATCTCGAAAATTATCGATTTCAGGTGAAAACGCCAAAGAAATTTTTTGTAGCGAATTACATTTCCGACAAAAAAAGTCCTGCAGTGTTCACTCGTAGAATCAATAGTTTTATGGATTATTCGATATTTATTAAAATATAAAAATTTGAAAACGAAATAATCGGAAGAATTATTATTATATTAATGTTTATTGACTTGTTCATCGAATCCTCGTCGATCCGTCATCCTTGAAATGTAAGAAATTGTTCGATAATCGAGTCAATTGTTGATTTATTGGAATAACTGAGGCCGAAGGATAAAATTGATTGGAAATTATGGAAATTGAAAGCTAAATTAATTATTCAATGTCAGTTATTGAAGTGTACTCAAATCAATGAAGGATTCCATATCGTCTTATTGACTTATTCTCGACGGAATTAATTTCAATTTCAAAGATCCATTCAATTCAATAAATTTCAGAAGGTCAGCTTAGGAATGTCGAATAAATCATGCTAAAAATTCATTTCTATTATCTATAAGTAATTTTTCGTCTGGTCATCACAATTTCATGAGAATTTTCAATAGTTAATTGAATGAGATAACTGAATTATTCAAGTTGAAGTCTTGATTTCGATAATAAAAGCTCGGATTTTCGATTAAAGGATACAATTAAATTCTTAATAAATCGAAATTGGTACTGATTTAAATATGAAAATAGAAAATTCCTTGAATATTCAATACTTGAACCTTTATCTTTACATTTCTCAAATAAACAATCTAAATATAAATAATGTAAAGATAAAGAGTGACTTGCCAATCTATTTAATACGATATTTAGAAAATAATAACTAATGAATTAATGATAAGTAATGATTTCTGTTGATCAGGTACTATGGAAAGAGGGGAATGGGGGGCGGCGGAGGGCTACAAGCCACGGAACTCCGGCGACAGTACCTGGTGCCATCAAAAACCGATGAATACGAGGAATCATCAATAAAGGATAATGGAGATATCGGGGATAATGATGCCTATCAAGGGGCAGCAGTCGGTATTGCATCCGGCCAGCCGACTTGTATTGCTCGAATTAGTGGACGTGACAGACGTAGAACGTCCGATATTAAGGACAATACGTGGTCACAATTACTTGAGGAGAAACTTGAAGACGGAAGGAGACGACGAAGACGACGCGGAAGACGACGGGGGCGGAGTTGTGAGCCAATTAAACTTGAAATCAGTGGTACGATGAGAGAGGGCAAAGGTAATGGCGAGTGGCAGGAGGTGAATGATAATTTTCAAGTTGCTACGGAGAAGACTAGGAGAATTGATAAGGACAGCTCCAAGGGACTTAGACAAATGACGGAAATGGCTGTTGGTACATTGCTACTTGGTGTTGTCCTCCTCGTTACACCAGGTATACACTAATTGCTTGTAATTATTCTGATGGGGGGTACAGAGGATGTGCGTGCGAATTTTCGTTTATACTTTTGTACTTAATCCACCCTTTTCTCAGAGTTGTGTGTGGGAAAATGGAAAAGCCAGCGATTGTTGGAGATGATGCTAAGTATATGCCTGTGCAAACTTCCGTTTTATCACTTCCGTTGGTACTTTATTTTTCTTTTTACTCTTCTACTTTTTTTTTTTCATTGCTGGAATTACCTTGGGCTGAGGAAATTATTAGTCCGGTATGTGGCACATGGGAATTTGCTTGGGACTGGGAAAATAAATGAGGGAAATTACTTTGGAAATTGTAGAAATTCCGGGATTAATAGTTCTTTATATTAATTATTGAGAAATTCTTCGTTATTTCTGTAAAAGTACTCGGCGTTTAATTGATACTGAGGGTAATTAATGGAAGGGCTCGTGGAGAGTCTCGAGTGTAACAGGAAATCCTTAAATAATTTCTTTTCCTCTCTTCTTTTCACTGTTGAGGGAGTTAAAGTGTTTTAAGAAAATGACAAGTTGGATTCCCAAGGGGACGTGAGGTCGAGGATTTTAAGTGTGTCATGAGAATGTCAAGGAAATTCACTGCAGTTATGAGAAAAAAAAAACGGCAAAAATAGTTTTTTCATGAGTAAAAACACTTCTTAAATTTTAATCAGAAGTTATTTTTCACTCAACCTCTTGATCTCGAGAGCTATTTCGTTGAATTGAAACATTGATGTTGATTGAATCCAACATTTTTTAGTCGATGATTTAATGATTTTTTTATGTCTCCAGGTCTTTGTCACCAGGACGCAGTCCACATAACTGCGATACTTGGTGAAAGTGTGGTCTTCAATTGTCACGTTGAGTTTCCTGGTGAGCATCCAGTGCCCTACGTTCTCCAATGGGAGAAGAAGGTAGGCGACACGGTACGATATCGGACGATCAACCTCTCTGCTCTCTATCCGTGAGTTATAAATTTATGGGGTTTCGCTCGTGGCACCCAGACCTGGCTACCACCCGAATGCCCGGAGATTCCATCTTATCACTTGGTCATGAAGTCGACCGAATCGAGAAGAATCGACTCTACTTTATTCCTAACTCCTCCACTCCCAGACTACTTTGCAATCACATCTAGCATCTGCGTGTCTTCAAACTCCCCGCCTCTTTATCGTTTTACAGAATTCACTCCTTTTTTAATTTCGTTCCTCTTCATAAAAATTCAACATTAATTCATTGATAATTCACTCTAAAAATCGTTATCATTCTTGTGCTTTGCACACGCATTTATTGGAAATGCGTGAGATTTAGCTGCAACGTCGTGACGTCGTGGCGGATTCGTTTCGTTTTACGGGTCTTTCCCTTTAAATTTATTACCGTTTGAAATTTTTTGAATTTTCAAAATTCTTCCGCTTTCCCCGCCCCTACGTAAAATTTGCGCAATGATTCGCAGCCTCCATCAGTTTCCGCAATTATTCTCAAATTTACACGATTTTCTAAATTTTTTACATTTTTTTATTGAGTCGTTTTTATTTTTTATTTTTCTTTTATCATTTCTGTGATTATTTATGGAAATAATTACATTGAAATTCAAGTGAACCGTGATAACAAAAATTTCGAAAACTTCTGTAGAGACTAAAAATAAAAATTTTCAATACAAATGAATGAATAATAAACATGAAAATTATGTATCGACCAATTGTTGGATACGAGATTGTACGTGCGCGATCCGCACGCGCATCTATTCGAAATGTTTGAGATTTAGCCGTGACTTCGCGGTGGTGAATCGGCTGTCTTACGGGTCTTACCCTTACGGTCATTCGAGATATTTCGAGAATTGCGAGATCGATTCCCTTTCTCCTCTTTATATTAAAA
>NW_011887746.1:723147-802425 GCF_000806365.1 Fopius arisanus | reverse complement strand
TTCCCAAAAAATCTGGGAATCGAATGAAAAAAAAAACCATCAAATCGAAAATTTGATTGTTTTTTTAGGAGCAGCAGAATTTATTTGAGAATTTATTCAATTTCTCTTAGTGTGACCTCTTGTGATTAAAAAAATGATATAAATGCAATTGGTGCCAGGAAAAGCCCTCGGTGCGCAGCCCCTCAATGAGACACGTGTAACGCTACTGGGAAAACTGTTTTTATTGAACGTTTATGGATTACTGTCGTGATAAGCTCGATTATTATTTATGCTTCGTCGTTTCTACGTAAATTGATGAGCTTAACTGCCTATAAATGAATGAACGTCATTGAAGATTATGGAGTATCAATAATTTGATGAATTATGAGAGATTAACCGGCGAACAAGACACGCCGTTCATAATAACTCGAAAAGTAGCAGTTATTAGTGATTATCGTTTAATATGAGAGACAGTGTCTGTTATCTGTTATGGAATCCGGAATGAAGAGGGCAGAGCGCGTTCACTAACAAATAAATAAATAATTAAATCCTCGATATTTATTAATCAATAGATTGTCAAAGTTTTTTTATTTCAAAATTATCCATAAATTATTGGATTTCTGTAAAATTAACTCGGCGATATATTTACGCATTTATTATAAATTGACAGTCGCTGCTGAGTTGATGGTTAAATTAATGAGTGGAGGAATAATTACACCGTGGGGATGTCATACGAGCGTTGGGTATTCGATGAGAGGTCGTTGGCCTGGATAACCAATACCCGGCGCTCCTTTCGGCATATTTTATTTATTTATTTGTTTGATTATTGATAATTTAATTTAAGTTCTCGTTGGGTAATTCTAATGTTTTTTCATTCGATCAATCATGAGTGCGGCAATTCATTAATCATTCGCGCCATCTGACAAATCATCAGACATTTATTATTTATTTATCATTTTTCGTGTGATTATGTCGATAAAAAAACCAACATCATGCCTCTGTCTCTCTAATCTCTGGTACGCCTCGCATGATTTCAATATTTCATGGGTCATATTCTGGATTATCTAGAAGAATCTTCTGTTTAAATTGAGTGAATGCTGTTTGACTGTGGGATCGTTCATTTTATTGTCTTTCTCCAACGAAAAATTTGAAATGACAATAGGAATTATTATTTATTTCGTTTTTTAATGAAGACTAATGAGGGGAAACGGTTTGCGGATATACAGGGACTTTGGATTTTTTTTTGTTGAAACCCGTTTCCATTTTCATAACCGGACATCATACCTCTCTTTTATGTCCCAGTTTATCCCAGATTTTTAACGAAATTTTGTAAAGATATCATTATTCATTAATTATTTCCAACGAATAATTGATGAACATTTTTTCATCTCTGTAACTCCCTCTTTCAAAATCATAATAAATTTTAAAATGATTTACTTATTTTATTTTATTTATGAATGATTTTTAGAATTTCGCGAAAATATAATTGTTCATTAATTATTCCCAGCGAATAATTGATGAACATTTTTTCATCTCTGTAACTCCCTCTTTCAAAATCATAATAAATTAAAAAATGATTTATTTATTTTATTCTATTTGTTAATGATTTTTAGATATTTCCAACGAAAAATCCATTGACGTAAATCCGTTTTCCCTCATCGCTACTGAATGCGGAGAGAATATCTCCAACACAAAACGGCCAAGCAATCAAACTGAAACTCCATTTGCTAAAATTTAAACAGAATACTCTCCCCTAATCATCTCGCATCCAGTGCCACGTAATTAGGTGCATGCTAGTTATCGCCCTAGGACTCGAGAAACTGAAAATGCCAGCACGACTCATTTCCCAATAACTATCTCCCGACTAAACTCCCTGTTTACGTTGTTCTGTTATTTTTCCACTGCCAGTGTTCGTAGAAATAACACCGACGAGACATAAAAAAAAATGAGAATTGTTTTGAGAGAATACGCCGTGTGCTACGGACATATCGATTGGTACTCGGTTAACTGTTAGTTGGCTTAAAAATAGGCCAAAGAGCACCTCTCGCGGCCTTGTGTATAAGCTCATGGCTCACACGAGAACTCATATACAGATATATTAAGTGCACATTGGGGTGGGTTTAAATGGGTAAAACCTGAAAGAGGGAAAATAGCTGGTGGTTTGCCGAGAGGTCGCATGTACATAATGCACTAACGCTGTATGGATGATAAAAAAACCACTTGACTGTGTCAGGGTTACCAACCTTACGTTAGTCTCTATCGGGGGATGGATTTCGATGCTGGATACCCTCAGAGAGTTAAAACTCTAGCATATTTCACGGTCTATAAAAACTACCACATTCTTTACTCCGCCATTTCTCAACCAAAAATGTATGAAAATGGCTTCAAGATGGCTTCAAAAATTTGTTCACTCTACGCCAATACCATCCAGCAAAATGAATGTCATTTGAATGAGATAAATAATTTTTATAATTATTCGAAAACGCGAGGTGGCAGCGCCGCCATCTTGAGAGACCCCTGCACACGACATGGCGGCACTCAGTTTTCTTTAGGGATTGGATGTTTAGAGTTATCTTATTGGAGGGTTATCTTCTTTGTATTGAAAAAAACGAAACAGTCAAGGAATATCAATTGTGTTGGTGTTCATAAATTTTTGAAACGATTGTGAATTACGTTGATTGTTAATTTGGTTTTCCGGTTACAATTGAAAGACGCGATGATTTTTTTTTCTCTTAGTGTAGATCGATCCGGGGTTACAATGAGAAGAATAGAATCACTCGACCCTGTTTGAAGGGAAAGGAGAGATTTAACACTCGTCGGTGTTGAGGTTTGTTTCGAGAGAGGGAGTCTTTTATCAAGGGGCAGTTATGCGTGGGAAATCGGGGGATGTGGTTCACTGGCGCATGGTGTATTCCCTCATGACAATTGTGGATGTGAACTCGAATCGTGTGATTCGTATCAAAGAAGTTGTTGATGCAGGAATTAAGGATGGAAAACTTGAAGTTAACTTTTTTCATTTGTGGATTATCTCGGAGCTATTTCCGGTGAATGTGTCAAGGTTCTAATGAGATAATCTCCTGAATGAATTGTTGAAACCAAAAATACTTTAGTGGTTTCTGTTTTAATGAACCCCAATGGGGAAGAAGGTTGTGTAGACTTGTTGAAACGAGAAAAAGTTGACGTTGAACCCTACACTAGAGTCAAAGATCTTTATCAGCCCAGAGAAAAAACAGTTTTCCTTTTCAGGGATTTATCCCACATTTACCAGAATTGATTCCTAATTAAAAAAAAATTCCACGCACTACTGAACAGCTGACTATTAATCAATTAAAATAATATCCTTCAACAATAAACATCTTTGATACTGAAGTAGTTCCTTTATAGCAATCTTATCCCATTCTCCTGTTCCCAATTATTCTTAAAAATTTAATCGCTCATGGTATACCATCGCTGTTACATTTGATTCGTCATTTTGAGTTGCCTCGCATGTAGAATATCGTAATGAATATGAGTAGGATAATTCGTTGCCACTTAAACTGGTGCAAGAATGATGATTTATTATGAGTACCACTTGCACGTAGTTTTATAGTGGTGTTTATTATCACGTGTGATCCCTCGTTTATGATGCGTGTTGGTGTGCAAGGGGCAGGAGATACCTATATACATATGGTACGAGTCGTATCCAACACATAGTGGAGAAGGATATGAAGGGCGTGTGTCCAGGGTGAGCCCTAATTCACCTTATGGATCGGCAAGTCTCAATCTAACGAATATACGAGAGAGTGATCAAGGATGGTACGAGTGCAAAGTCGTATTTCTAAATCGATCACCCAACAGCCCAAAAAATGGCACGTGGTTTCATCTGGATGTTCATGGTTCGTATTTATTTGTTTATTTATTTATTTATTTATTCATTCATTTATTCATTTATTCATTTATTCATTTATCTACGTATTATATCTTGAAAAAATGTATTCGATACATTTTATTTATTATTATAAATGAGAGTACATAACTGATATATTATTATATTTTGAGTTCAGTCGATGGAATTGAATTGAAGATAATTGGTAATTAAACAGCGTTTTAACACTGCATTGTTGAAAAATAATTGAAAGTGATGATGAGTTTACAGACTCCAGATATAATTCAATTCTGGCGGAACAGGATGTTTTGTACTCTCTTGGTTGTTAAATTTTCATGGCAAGAATTGAATTTTTAGTTTTAGTTAGATGAGATGGGATACAAAGAGGCATTTTGTATTCACAAACTTTAATGATTAATTCTCCGGCGAAAGACGAATAAAGGAAGGAATTTACGGGACTTTGGAAAGTTCTCATCTGCTTATTACGAGATTGATTCAAAAATTAGTGGAGAGACATAAATTGAAATTCTGGAGGTTTTTGTCAGAGCAATTTTTTAAATTCAATTATGTTGCTCTTTGTTCTTTGGAAGCCTCTCCGGATTCTTAAGCTGCAGTGGAAACAAATTAAAGTTTTGATCTTTATTTTGCTCAGAATTCTCGGAGCAATCTCAACGTCTTACTTTATATTTTCGAACTTTGCGATTTAATTTCATATCAATTTTTCCCACAAATCTCTAAATTGAAAAATTTCACACTGATTAATCTCCAACTGTCTCTAAAACTCGGAGTCAAGCCATTAAAAGTTGGAAAACTGCCCGACATAATCGACCCACAACTGTCGACTGAAATGAAATTTGAAATGAAAATTTAATAACATTAGAAAGTTGAATGCAATATTGAGGTGGAGTTGTCGTTGAATTTGAATGGGCCAGCGAAATGTAGATTTCAATGCGGAAATTTCAACGTGCGAATTGGCTATTTCAGCTCCACCGAGATTCACCATGACCCCGGAGGAGATGATCTACGTGAATCTGGGTGATGCTATCATTCTCAATTGTCAGGCTGAGGGTACACCCACACCTGAAATAGTATGGTACAAAGATGCCAATCCTGTAGCAACATCCAATACCATCGGTATATTCAACGAGGGTACTGAACTCAGGATCTCGTCAATCAAGACCGAGGACATTGGTGACTACACATGCATTGCAAGAAATGGAGAGGGCCAGATCAGCCACACCACCAGAGTTGTCATTGCCGGTGAGATGCATTCCTATTTGAATTTTCTACCTTAAGTGCAGCCGTGAGATCCTACACATTTCGACAGCCAGGTGGTGTATTTTCACCAAGCTGCACTCGACAAATAGAATTATCAATTTCAAATTTCAATTTGATCCCGTCGTTTAACCATCTTTCCAATAAAGTCTTTTCCGCCATTTTGTCGACCGCCCTTCTAAGACTCAAAATGGCCCGTTCCTCTTTCAGAAGTGCAATCAGTTTTACCCCCCTACCTAGTTTTTTTTTTTATTTCAACTATTATTATGCGAATATCTTACTTTATAATGGTAATTGTATTTTTTTCTTAATAAATAATTGAAAGGGACAGAATGGGATGATTATTAACGGAAGAGCGGCCATTCGGTTTCGTCTTCCGGTTTTACATTTACGCCAATTCGAGATATTTCAAGATCAATTTCCTTTCTTCTTTTTGTATTAGAATATTGGAATAAGATACCCCTTCAATTCCCCTGTTATCCTGTCAATTTTTTATGTCTTTATGATAAAAGTAGGAACACAAAAATGGAGTTCGCCCGAGTTGAAGTATCTCGAAACGCGTGGGATAAATTCCTCATTGGTCATCTCGAACGGAAAAATAAAAATTACAATTTTTCCTCTACCACCACTGATTGCTCAATGAAGCGTTCCCATCCTCTAATGTTTTGTGTTCTGTTTTAAAAAGGTGGAGCAGTCATCATGGTTGCGCCGACCAATCAGACTAAACTCGAGGGTGAAAAGGCGCAATTTCCCTGCGAAGCTAAAGCATTACCTGGTAATGTGACGGTACGGTGGTTTCGCGAGGGTGCGCCAGTGACCGAGGTCTCTGAACTCGACACAAGAGTGTCCATCCGGAAAGATGGTAGCCTCGTAATTAATCCAGTGAGTGCAGACGACACTGGTCAATACCTGTGCGAGGTCACTAATGGTATTGGCGAGCCCCAGAGTGCAAGCGCCTATCTCAACGTCGAGTGTAAATATTTCCATTCATTTTTTACTCCATTTAGCCTTTAACCCGCTGAATTGCATTTTTTTCCTCCCTATTCCATATCACAATTTGCATGGATAACACCACAACTTATCAATTCCAGTATAATCCCGTTATACTCGCATCTTTTATCAATTTATATTTTTGGGTGTCTCGCGGTTCCTCCATTGTACAGCCTCCAGACTCAAGGTGAAGAATTTAATTCCAAAATCCAACGAAAAAATAAATTTCTCTCGTATTCGAGAGATTGCTATGAAAAAAAATAATTTTTCGATCTCAGCGAGCGTGGTGGGGGCAGTTGCATTTCGATTCAGTTGCACAGTCGAATTTTTCGAATTGCCTCCCCTATAGTCCCATGCACACGACTGCACCAACATTAGAATTGATTTCAATATCAAATTCATAATATTTGAATATATTTCTCTCCTACCCAGAGCGGTCCGGGTTATTTGATACAAAAAAAAATGAAATTCAGAGAATGAAATTGGTTTATCGATGAGTAATGATTGAATTAATAGGATTTATTCTCGTTATCAGACCCAGCAAAAGTGACATTCACACCGACAGTCCAGTACCTGCCATTTCGATTGGCGGGTGTAGTTCAGTGCTACATAAAAGCCAATCCTCCCCTCCAATACGTAACCTGGACCAAGGACAAGCGTCTCCTGGAGCCTTATCAGACCAAGGACATCGTGATAATGAACAATGGCTCCCTTCTGTTTACCCGTGTAAACGAGAATCACCAGGGAAAATACACATGTACACCGTACAATGCCCACGGTACTCAGGGTGGTTCAGGACCAATGGACGTACTTGTTAGAAATCCACCGATATTTACTATTGAGCCCGAGCCAATGTACCAACGTAAAATCGGTGAAACAGTGGAAATGGCTTGTGATGCACAGGAAGCTGAGGGCACCCAGAAACCGGCAATTCAGTGGCAAAGGAGAAATGGTGCACCCCTCGAGCGCAATCGGGGAAAAATTATCGGTGGAAATCTAACCATTGATAGCCTTAAACGAACAGACTTTGGTTATTATCAGTGTGTTGCCTCAAATGAGGTAGCAACTATTGTATCAGCAACTCAATTGATTGTTGAAGGCTCACAACCGCATGCGCCTTACAATGTTACTGGTTCAGCAACACAATTCACCGTTACCCTACATTGGTTTCCGGGCTATTCTGGTGGTCCAGATTACAAACAAGATTATACTATTTGGTACAGGAGGGCTGGTGTTACTGAGTGGACAACAATACCGGTTACACCCTCCGGCAGGACATCGGTTACTATCAATAATCTAGCCCCTGGTACTCTCTACGAATTTCAGGTGAGCCCTTTCTCTCGATTTCACTAAATTCTTCCATCTTTTCCCCTCAAACAATACCTTTTAATCAAATCACTGAATTCATGTGGCAATGCAATTGCCAATTGTTGGCGAATTCTGTTTAATCTTTAATGATTTAATCGTTTGATAGTTAGATTATAAGTAGATTTGATGAGCTTTATTTCAATCAATCATCATTCATGAGGAGATTGATTGTTACTCAGGTCGTCGGAAAAAATGCGATTAGTGGTGGAATGCTGAGTGCTGTAACGACAATTAGAACGTTGGAGGCCGGTGTCAATCCCCCCAACACGACACCTGCTACCGGGGGAGTTGCTTCAGAGAATACCGGCCCCAAGCCAGGATTCCCAAGGAATCTCACCGTCACTGAGATCAGTAATGGGTTTTTGATCACCTGGCAGCATCCACTGGAGAGAGTGCATCTTGTTCAGTACTACGAGATTTATTACAAAACTGATGGGCCTTGGAAACCACTTAACAAGGGACAAATTCGCTCCGAGGAGTCTAGTTATCTGGGTAAGCATTATCGTAGAGTTATGTGGTTTATGTTTTTATGTGTGACTAATTGATTTCTCGAATTTTTCAGTGAAAAATTTAGTCGGTGGAAGAACCTATTACTTCAAAGTTCGCGCTCACTCGGCAACGAATTTTGTTGAGGGCGAAGTAACGAGATTTCCAGTGCCGGCACGAGTCAAACACAAAGCTATCACTGCCGGTGTCGTGGGTGGAATATTGTTCTTCATTGTTGCTATTATCCTCAGCATATGTGCAGTGAAAATATGCAATAAACGAAAGCGACGAAAACAAGAGAAAGGTAGGGCATGAGTGAATGGATGAGTAAAAGCAATTACGATTTATGGGTTAAAGGGTAGAGGTGAAATTCCTAGCCAGTCTCGAATTTACCGAAAAATTCAAGTTTATTAATATCAATTTCCTTCAAATGACTATACAAGCATTAATTTCCACCTCGAAATTATTTGATTTTTAAGTTATTAACGGCGCAAGAACGTATTCACTTGAATTTCACTGGTTTTATTCAGTTCTCGGAGTATTTGACTGAGCTTCAGAAGTTCCCTATCCTTTCCTGTGAAATCACTCATCGTGAAAAATAATTACCAGTGCTTGCAACAATGAGATTATAACGAATATTTTTTTTCTCCTAACATTATAGAACTACTTTCAGCGTATAACATGGTAGCCTGCAGAGTCACTGACGCCCGCAACGGGGCTGGACAGGGGCCGCAGGGAACAGTGCCTTTGAAAAAGTAAGTTTCCATTTTTACTACTCCCCAGTACAATTCTAATCAACCATTAAAATATCATAAATAAAAAAATTACGAAGAATACAGATTGAAATGCGCAGCCCCGTCTGGGCTCGTAATCATTTACCGAAGGGAATTGCATTTGCGGCGAGTGAGATTGAAATAAGTGAATAGAAAAAAATATAACCAAAGAGAAATGGAAGTATTAAAAATGTCCGCACTGCAGATGCAATTCTGATAATACATATGACCTGAGCTTAGTCAGAATTTTAGTAATTAAGCCCCCGAGCAATAGGCCACCGAAGCACCACAGTAATAACGAAACCTCTCACGATCAAACTAGAATTCAATCAATTATGTGCGATGTATGATTACTTTATTCAAGTATGTACGCGCATCCACGTGAACGTCAGACGTTGAAGATAAAAAAATCATTACAATCTCATTTCAAATGCTTCATTTGTTTTAGAAGAAAATAATTACTCATAGCTCCTTTGACTGTCAAATTATTGTGAATATTGAGTGCAGAATTCATTCTGCAGACTGAAGACCTATAAATTTAATAATTCCATGGTTTTGTAGATGATTGAATGATAAATGATGGACAGTTGATTTTTTGATCTTCACATCTGAGGAAAACAGTGAGCCTTAGATACTTAGAGATTGACAGGTTTGACCGAAGCAGCAGAGGTATTTTGGACGAGGTTGGAGTGCGATGTAGTGCATTTTAAAAAATCATTATTGAAAAAATCAATTTTTTTAAAAAAACAAGACAAACCACCGATTAACTGAACAACTTATTTCATGGAAAGCGGACGAAATCGATCACATGCACTGATTCTATTTTCTCACGTTCCTCGATTGCACGCAGAACGAATCCTTCGAATTGTTTGAATACTATTTTAATACACCACAGCACAGCAATTAGAGGTTCTTTATTTTCAAATAAATTAATAAAAATTAACGGTTAACATAAATTTGGCACTGCGAACATAAAATGCAAATTATTATTTGAAAAATGGCATCCAAAAGTCCACAATACGACTGCAGTGATGCCTATTCTGGATTATTATCAATTGTAATTTTATCAACAGTTCTTTCACATTGCTTTTTCTTTTTTTGTTTTATTCAGTTATCACTTACATTGATCGTTATGAATAATCATCATGAAGAGGAGCACTTATTTCAGTTGTTCATTGTTTTCATTTACTTGAGTATGTTTTCACATTATTTCATTATCCGCTGGTGAATCCGAGGGAAATGAGATATCGTTTTCATTTCTCATCTCGTAAATTGGTTATTGTAAATTAAGATACTGATGTGCCTACATAATATCCAGAACGGGCTGGACGGTCTCTGAAAATCGTTAAGATCTGGAGGTGACGGTTGTGATAACAATTCTCTTGAACTCACGATTTTTAACAATAAATTCATCATCCAATTACAAAAAATACGACTTGAAGGAATATCCCTTTACCAATTACACAATTTCATGAATCATTTATAAACAATCAATTCCAATTGCCTGATCTGAATCCCTCTCAATTTCTTCAGAAACTCTCCAACAAAATTTGTCCACCAAATTGTCAAGATTCACAGTTTTTTCCTGAATGAAAAATCGAAGCAAAATAAAAAAAGACTCCTAAAAGCACCACCTAATGCCTCATCACACGTAAAAATCCCCCAAAACAATCCCCCTCCCCATCCCCCAAACAGATATAATTGACCCCTGAAAAGCTATTGTTAAAAATCGATAAATCGCTGCCGTCACCTCAAAAGTAACTGACAGTGAGAGTAACTGGGGTAATCGCTGTGGTGAGACAGTGAATCTTTTCTCCTCCCAGAGTGAAAAAAGACTCACTGGCCTCAATGACACCTAATGTGCAAGAGACTCTGTAAAAAAAAAAACAAAAAAAGAAAACACCACGTGGTGTCTCCATGTCCTCTGTATGTTCTGTAGGTCGACAAACTTAAACGCGTGCGGCGAGTCAGTGTCGACGCTGACCCGTTGCAGCCCGTTGAATCCGCAACCACAACCTCTTCATCAACCACTTCCTACGCAAGTTATCCCCGCCACTGCCACCTCGGAGCAGGTCTACGAGGCCCCCTTGAATCGTGATCGTGACCATCATGCACTCCATCTCGATAATCGAGATAACGAGAGCGTTTTTATCATAGAGAGGCGGAACAGTAAGCCTAACATCCGCTAGCAACTACGTACCCAGACAAGTCCCAGATCGACAACGACCGTTCGATCGATATGAACGATAGCCAAAAAAAAGATAAATAAAAATAAAACGACGAAAAAAAAAACGAAAAAAAAACCTAGCGAACGAATAGCGGTGGGAATACTCTAAATCGACCATTACCAAATTACTTTTAAAAGTCATTATCATCCACTCTAAAGTGCTACTGTTGTTACCATTAATTACCGCTAATTGACCGTCACCGTTGCTATGACGACAGTTCACCTGATAAAAAAAAACGAAACAAAAATCATAATTAAGAGACAACGTACATGGCTCTGCAAATGTTACAACCTGCTAGGACCTATAACTACATCCACCAACCACTATACCTACTGTCTACTATTTAGGATGATTGTCATGACTGTAGATGAGATGAGCAATACAGGCAAACAGCTAGGACTCACTAGTTCTTCCAGTCAGTACCCTTAACCTTTGGCTCGGCGGCTTTTAGGGAGTACATAGATAACAATTAGAATTGTTGAGAGAATTATTTTCTCTCATTGTCAGTCATCAGCAATTCATCGAATAATTATTTATCTCCTCCATTAATTCATTTATTTAATCATTCACATTAATGAGCACGACAAATAAATATTCGTTTGTATTGATTTATTTTTTTCATGATGATATTTAATTGAAGTTCAAGCTTTTGTATTAGAATATGGCATGTGACCGATGTGATGTCGGATGAATTATCCAGTCTCATTATACATGTGTTTTTCTATTAAAATTCGTAATCGATTGGTGAAATTAGAGTTTATTAGAATTCTATCGCTGATTTAATCGGAGTGGATAATTTTTCCTGATCTGATATATTCAATAAAAACTTCAAATTCATTCATCACTCTTTCTTCTTCATTTCAGTTTATTAATTTTAGACGATCAATAATTAATAATGAAATACGAAATACACTAATACACCCCCTTCAACCAAACAAGTAGGTAAATTATTTTATCCTGCACAAGCTGGTAACCAAATATTCATTGTTAATCATCCCCTTCCATCCCCTCCCCCCTCCCACCGCTCATCCCCTTGTTATCGTTTTATTATTCGCTATGTGCGCATGTTACCAGCGGGTCAGTGTGCATAATTATATTTTGTCGTGCTCCACAATATTTTAAAAATTATCTACCATCTGAAAATTTCTCTTAATTTTTTATTGAATAATTTTGAAGCTATCTATTTGCTCCCTAATCACCGCCTTAACGTTAATAAAAATTACAAAAAAAAAACATTCGAGTTATTTTTAGTGTTTATTATCATTATTACCACAGTTATTTTCTCAGTGAATGTAATCGTTGTGTTACATACTTCTCTCTCCCCGATTCTTTCCCTGCTGCCGGACCCGAAGGAGGAAAAAAGGTGACGAGACAAGGAGCACCAAAAAAAATTTCCACCATTGCAACCACTAAATTATTCCATTATGTTCAATCATCAACGATATAACAAGCATTTTAATTGGATTTCGTTTGAAAGATAAACAAAAAAAGAAAAGCAATCTTGATGATAGAGTCTTAATCATTTGGCAGATTTCAAATTCCATTCACTTATCAGTTAGCCACTGTTCACCTAACTGATGTCACCTAATTCCTGGATATTCACACCCAATTACAATTGCACAGGAATGCGCATGGGCATGATCCCTCAGGCCTGACATTTTTTTTTTCATTATCCTTCTAATTCATTATCACGAGTTGATCAGTGTTTAGTGTTTAAGTTGTCATTAATCCCTGGGTTTTTACAATTATTTTTGTCTTCATGTTGATGTTCAGTGTCATTTACTTGTGATTGTTGCACGTCATTGTTATTACGGGGTAACCAAGGGATCGAAGATGAAATCGTTATTGAAAATCGATGAGTCATTGGCAGCGAAATTATTCGATTTTATTTGTAAGAAGTTATTAAATAATTCTATTGGATTTCTATTGAATATTTTCCATAAATATGTATTTGTCTTCCTCAAAGAACTAACTCGTAACTGTTATTTTATAATTGTTTAACAAATGTGAAAAAAAATAGACTAATTGTCCATTTCCACTTGAATTACATTTGAAATTAATCATTTTGCTATAACCAGCAAGGCATAATAGAAATTCAATAGAATAGTAAACTCAAATTTCATTTTTGGCTCAAAAAAATCGACGATTTCATCTCCGCCATTGGCTACCCGGTAACTCCCCCCTCGAGGTCCCTGAATTAATCTCTCTCTCTCCCCTAGATCTAGAAAAAGCCGAGTACCAGGTTTAACCCTTCTCCGAGAGATCCTGAACCCAGACAGCCCCGACTCCTGCAGATGTCGCCCACTTGGTAAAATATCCCGAGCAGCTGACGGTCGTTTTGTGATCGCCGATTCACTAATGAGTTCCGCCAACAACAGCATAATGGACGCCTCCAGCTCGGACGACGGTGGCTTTCTCCCCAAGAAAAGCCGTCTCAAGTCCTCGTGGCGGCGTCCCCTGGTCGGCACAAGTCAGCTGAGCCTGCGTTCAGACAACAGCGGTGTCTCCCTGGGTATTCCAAACCGAGCGATGGGATACCTGAGCAATCACCTCAGCAACCTGATCAATCCCCTGGGAAAGCAGTCGAAAATCTGCGCAATCGCATCACCAGGTTTTCTCGCGAGTTCACCGAACAGCGGTCAAATCATCTGGACGACAAATCCCTCCCTCTACCTGACGGATCTCAGCTCAGTGCGTCAGCCGTCATCAGTTGAGCGTTCATTTCCAACGAATGAGCTGACGCCGGACTATCATCACCTCCAGCTGAAGAGTGTTCACCAGCGTTACAGCCAGGAGCTCCCCTCGCTCAAAGCAATTCACGCTGAGTCAAGACGATTTGTCCCAGTGCAGCCACTCGCTACTTCATCGCCACCACAACCCGGTGGTATACGGCCCCGAGCAAGATTGCCCCCGAGACACGCAAGACACGCCCGCTCAGCTCCAGAACTAGCTGCATCCCCTGATCTTCACATGACGGAAACCTCACCAGAGAGTAGATCGAGTTCTTCAGGATTCGGCAGCAAGAACACCAGTCAAACGCAGAATCAGAGCTCGAGAAGTGGCAGTACTGTTGCTGAATGGCGTCCTCCACCTTACAGACCACCACCTCCACCACTTCTTGGACGGTGGCTGGAGCTTCAGGATCACCAGCAGATACCCGTCAAGTTACCTCACAATCATGCACACATTGCCGTCGATGTCGGCAGTGTTGATGGCCATTATGAATTCGATCCTGTCAGCTGTACACCGACGCCGACCTCTGCGTCGACACCCACTCGTGAGGAGAGGCCGCCTGTTCATCAGATTCACACGATTCATCTGCCCCACATGCATCAGGTGCACACCACCAATACTGTTCAGAGTTCGAGATACTCGAGGGACAATATCGAGGCTAGGGTGCAGGCTATGAAGGCGGAGTTCCATCAGTTCAGACAGAGACAGGCACGTCGACGACAGAGTGCACACCTGGAGAGCGCTTGCTGACGGTAGGTGAAGTTGGGTGGGCGGTCCGGTAGGTGGAGGGAGAGGAGAGGAAGGGTACTGGAATTGTTGGAGGAGTGCGATGACTCGGAGAGTGATTGCTCACGCGAAAGTTGAGAATGATTTTGGCTTTGTACGTCAATCGATCGATTCATTCTACAGCTGATCGATCAGAGAGACTCTTCAATCTTCACCACTTGGTTTACGCACCTCTCATTGAACTATTGAAGGAACTAAATTATGGTTAATAGGTACTGGGCATCGAGAGCTACATCACTTGTAGTTGAATTGGAAGAGAGAATGGGCATGTTTGACAGTGGGTGATGTGAATTGTGGAGTCATCTAGCCTCACCACTTTGTCTGTGTGATTGAACTACTGAATAAATACCCAACCACTAATTGACACGTATTGACAACTCAAGATATAAGGTGAAAATTAATATCATGAATATGATACATCAGTATGATCTACGCAGATACATTACACGAGTCATCTGTGAAGCAATGATTAGACAGAGTTAATTCGGATTTAATGATCATGAGAATAAATGTTCCGTCTAGACCGGGACAGCAGTTATTTCAGTAGTTTTAAATAATAAAGTTAAACAGAACATTAATTAACAGTGAATAATGGATACGTCGAGTACTCGGGTGTTCACATTGGCTCTATAATAACCAAATGAGACTTTTTTAATGGTGGCATCAACAACTCATATCGAATTTGGTAATTAATCTCGGCTATCACATGATTATACAATTGGCTCAAAGAAACTCTTGAAGTGAAAGGAGTTGTGGATACATATGACAGACGACAAAGCTACTCTCAATTAATGAAATTATTAATGTTACTTCATAATTATTGCGTGTGAAGTGTTTCCGGTGGCTCAACGTTAACACTTCAGCGGCAATAAAGAATTATGCAATAACACAACGTGAAGGCTGAAAATGCCCCCAAAGAATAAGCGCAAAGATTAATGACACAATGATGTACAACAACATTTAATCGAGATGCAATGTTAAATTTAATCATTTAATCAATCATCGATCAACGGAGGAACATACGATTACATTACTCACAAGTTGAGGAAAACAATTAAAGGTAATTAATTAATCGATGAGCAATGGACTCGAAACGTGATATTAGGCCGAAGCTTGCCTCGAGATTGCTTAAGGACTCACTCGTACTGCACTGCCTATTTAGGGTTTCGCTAGTAACCCAACATATTATCGGCACAATAATTTTTCTTAAGCAACGTAAATTAATATTATAATTAATAAATTATGACATAATGTGTTTTAATGGAGACAGGAAAAGATGATTGAGAAAATTAATAAAAACTTGGGTCATTGCATGGTCGGTCTCGGTTATTTTTTATTTTTTATTTTGCGATTTTAAAACCACCCTTGAGGTTTTATTTCGCAGGATCTGCCAATTTTAAATGCGGCTGTCACAATCAGCACTTGTTCCCGCTCATCGTTTTTCGATTGTGTTAATGGGAAAATTTGAGGTACTTACCACTTATTTATAACTTCCATGGCCGATAATCAGTATTTGACAATGACATTCGTCCAGGTGTACTTGATGTTTCGGGTGAATTGTGACGAAAGATAAGAAATCATTGTTTTTTTATTTATTTATTTTTTTTTAAGTTGTGAATATTCTAATTACGCACTCCCAGTGATCGAGAGATGAAGAGCACTTGATATTCATTCAGAGCTGATGGGGGGAATTCAAATTTTAGTCCACTGGTGCATCGATTATCTTGTTTGGAATGCTCTCATCACAATTCACACGATTTTGTTTTAAACGTTGAGAGGCTGACCTGCGAAATGAATGCTGTGTATTAAATGAAGATAACTATGCGCACTTCGACACGCATAAATAAATGAAACTTAATTATTCTTCAAATATCCCACCTAAACTCTCACCAAACGCATTGTAATTACAATCATAACGTCGAGTCGATGGAGAGAATGGCTATTTGAAAATAAATGCTGTTACTATGATTTAAAAAAGGGCGGAATTAAATTATCACAAGTTATTTAATTAATCACTAACCGAATCTTCAGTTAATGTTCCCAGTAAATTGACTCTTCTGTTCACAGAGTAAATGAATAATCACAAATAGCCATTTCCCCACCGACTCCCAAGCATTTTAATTTCTTTTCATATAGTACAAACATTTTATTTATATTAAATGAAAAAAAAACACTATACATATATATAAATACGTAACAGAAAAATAAATAATTATAAAGGAAGATTAGTAAGGGTTCTACACAATTAAAAACTGTATGCTGCGATAAGCACAATGATGCAGTCAATGAAATACTGTATTATTAACTGTAAAACGGCGGAGGAAATAAAGAAATATGAAAAGAATGTAAGAGCACAGTGAAAATGGTAATGCGAGGATGAAACTACCGAGTGATGAATTAAATAATGAGATTAAACAAAAACTGTTAACGAAATTACGAGGCAAGTGATGAGAAGACGTGAGAGAGATCGAGAGAGTGTGTGAGAGAGAGAGAGAGAGAGGGAAAAACACAAGAGTACCAATATTCTAAAGTAATTCTAATAACTGAATTAATAATTTGATAATTAATTGATATTGTAAATCGTAACGATATAGCCTGTAGCGTATTAATCAACGAGACGACGGAAGCAGGGATGAAAAAATAATGATGATGTGTTTTTAATATGAAAAAAAATGGCATTAACGACTGTTCATTGTCGATTTATTGCCGATTGCCGTTGTATCATACTTATTATTATTAAAACATAGTTAACTATAATAATATATTTGATTATTCGTATTGATGGTCCAGCGTGGTCCCGATACTTTGCGTGCAATTTTATTTTTTTAGATTTTTGATTTATTATTTAATATTATTATGAATAGTATTATTGGTTGGAAATTGTCAATCATGCCGATTTGATATCGATTCTGCTCGACTGATTCATCCATCGGTTTACGTTTATTTGTTAGTTATTTAATGTGTTGAGTTGAAAAAGTATTTAGCTTGACGCAAAATCTCGGGACGACGATGAGAAATATAAAATGAGGAGAGCGAAGGATTACGTCGCACTGTGAAAAGGGCTGTGAGCCTTTTTTGGTTGCGTCGTTGGTCTCCAATTTGTTTAGACAAGTAGTCTGATAAGTCAAGTGTAGATATATCATATAGTTAGAAGGAACAAAAAGGATCTCAAGAGGACACACGTGAATCGCTAAATCTTCTGGTTACCGTACCATTATTTTCAGTTCTTCACGTTCTTTTTTATTTTGGCTGATGATTGGTTTCTTTCTTTATTGTGAAATATAATTTTCTACTTCTGATTGAATACTTTGTGGATTTATTTTAATGGGTTTGTCCAGTCTCTCGTGGATGGGTAATATTTTTGATTCAAGAATGATTAATTCAGTCCCTCAACGTGTGAATAATCAATAAAAGGGAGAGGAAACTGTCTAGAGTAAAATAGATTTTTTTAATCTTTTCGTGATAATGAATCGTGATGATTTTTGAGAATCATAATAAAATTACGCACATTGTTTATTTCATAAATGATATTCATTTTCCATGTCAAGAATTTTAAGGTATTGAAATTTCATTCGCTTTTTAGTGCTCCATAAATTGGAAATACAGAAGAATTCTGAGATTCTTCAAATGATAGATTGAGTTGATTTGCATTTAGATTACACCTGTCAAATTTTGAATAGATTGTCTGAAATGTTTGCGGAATAATCGGATTACAATTCACTGCACTTCGCAGCACGGTTCTTTCTGGGAATGTTATTTTTGTACGGAGTAGACAGTTGGGAATTTTTCGAACGCTGCAGCCCAGTGCTAAATTAAATTCCAATCTCTCGAATATCTAACGATGAGAATTAATGCGCTATTTTATTCTTGAATCAATAATAAAGCTCTGAGAAAAATCTCCCCGCAAAATTTCTCGGTAACGACTCGAATTATTTTATCACGCCACAATCATTGCTGACTAATCCTTCTGATATAATAAAACCCACCTACTTCCGTACCTGAAAGCCATTTGGTGTGTCGTCCTTGAGAATCTCCATCAATGCTCTTCGGACCATCGGTCTTAAACCGATTATTTTTTCCAATGTCTTTATTTGACCCCTCCATTCCAAATTTAAACCCTCAATTCCTAATTTAAATCCTCAATTTTTCACTGTACATTTATATTTGCCCATAAAAATCATGTGGGGGGTAATTTGCACTGATGTTTTCTCTCGAAAAATCTGATGAGTCTCTCCCGTGTAATGAGAGAAGTAAATTAATCATCAAGCTCACGCACTTTATCAAAAGACTTGAAATTTCATTGACTAGGCATTTTCAAGAGTGAAATTACTTTAAATTCGAATGCTTTTCTAAAATCTTGAAACTAAAATTGCAGAATTCGTTGAAATTCCAGAGAAACTATAATACGACGAGAAAAATCGCGTCATTATCGTAATTATCAAAGATTCCCAGATTTTTATCTGATGTAATACATTATCCAATTTCTATTGAACGAAAATGATGTGAAAATGGAAAGAAGTAAACTATAAAATAAATAGAAACCAAACAATTACCAATTAACAATAATTACTGATTCCATTTTCCATTTCTGGATTCCTTTTTTATGACAATAAATTCAGGGGAATCCCCGATCGCCCGCCCTTCATCATTCCTCAGTTCCCGAAATTGCCACCAGTTCATCAGTCTTTTAATAAAAAAAAATCGTTCTCCGGAAAATTCCAAGGGCTATTTTCAAATCCTGCACTTTAATTCTGCCGATATCAAATCCATGACGGACTAAAATAATGAAAAATCACATTAGAAAAATTGTAGACAATTTATTACAAATAAAAACTGAAAATAAACCGAAGTGTCAGAGCAAATTTGATTTCCTTGAAGTTGAAGAGGGGGAGAAAGCGGAAAAAACTAATATTACAAATTAGCTAGGCTCCATGGAACAAAGTCTGTGACTCACTTGTGGCTTTATGCCCTCATTACAACCTCTTTCTCACTTCGTGTATAATTCAACCGTTCCCAGACGCGTAATTCGATCATTCAATCTTCCTCGGAAACGTGTAATCACCACGAATCCAAGGCCTCCACGAATCCGATATTCTGGAGAAAACCCGATGTCCTCGGTATCTATACTAATATTATATCATTTTTTAAACTAATTATTAACACGTATTTAATTTAATATCATCACTGAAACCGAGAGACCTTTAATAGACGCATGGAAAAATAAATGGGAAATATAATTACCAATTAATCTCACTAATCATTTTTCAAATTTATTTTTCCTTTTTTATTCATCTGTTCATTCATTTTTGTTATTTTCCCCCAAATTCATTAGACTTTTGTTTAATATTTTTTTTATTGAATTTGTCCCTCAAATCGCTATAAAAATTAAATGGAATCGTTCTATAAATAAATCAAATATAAATAGATTAATAATTAAATTAAAAAAAAGAAACAAGTGCACAACTTGAATTAGTAAATTTGTAATTTGGATTCAAGAAATAATTTCTCTGATGATTTAACTTAAACCGTAAATTGGCAATGACTAAATAAATTATCACATTTTGAGACTGATTATAATGAGAAAATTGATTGGATCACGCCGGTCTGGAGAGAATAGATCCTGGATGGTTCCTGGAGGAAGTACACATGTCACTCGTCGGCTCTAGATTTGATTTGATAAGGTAATATATTCAAGCTTCGTCTCCTCTGTTATGAACGCATTACATGTATTTCCAGTGTCCCGTGCACGTCCAATCCACGTTCGTGATCCATGCGAATGGATCTATTATCTTCAACAACGTGACAAGGTTGTGTGGGCTTGTGGGCAGTCTGATAATGCGTCCAAGGGACGGATGTGACGTAATTTGAGGTCACCCACGCGAATGATGACTGCTCAAATTTTTCAATACCCCCCAGGGGGTTTAATTATTAATTTTTTGGTTTATCCCCCGATTACCCGATCTCCCTCCCCCCACAGGTACCTGGGGAACTGCACCTGGATGAAGTGTACATGCGGAAAATGAATGTTTCTACATAATTATATTTTCCTATAGCCATTCGTCTGAAATATTTAATCCACCTTTGATAAATTCATGTTATTTGTTAAGGGATTTTTTATTTTGGATGATTATCTTTAGAGTTTATAGGGATTTCGTGGAGTTTTCTGAGAATTGGAACTCCGTCTTTTGAATAGAGTAATGAGGATACCAATTGCGCAGTTGAAAATGGTAAAAATGGGAATAAACACCTGGTGTATCGAGTTGTCCGAATTGTAATTGTCCTCACCGCGCCCTCACCAACAATTCTGATCCTGTATGGGACAAGCCCACAGAATGTATCAGAATTAATTCCCATCCCCACCCTCATCTTGTCACGATTTTGTATCCGCTTGACTGCGGACGAGTGCAACAATTACTTGGTTTATCTCCACCGCTCCTCGATCACTCCGAGTAAGGCATTCCGTGTCTGTAAATCCACATTTACCAGCTATTCCACGGTTCTATCGATCATCGAGTGATCATTCCCGCGTAATCACTGACCGTGGTAATAGTCTCGTTGACCAATCGATTGTCCAATCAATTAAAAATTACTGGATCACTTGCCACTGAAATTGCAACAGCTGAGATTATGAGATCAGTTATTTGATTGTCCTCTGATCCTCTGGAGTCAGAGTTTGGATTTAGAGAGTGGAAAATGGTTTGAGTGGAATAATTTGTGTGCAGTGGAGGTGACAGTGCTTATGTGGGCCTGATAGCACCTTCTGGAGATTTATTGAACTGTTATTAAAGAGATAATGGATTTTCGTTATTCAATCACTGGCAAATGGGCTAGAGGACTCGCTCTCCTGTGCATCTGCTATTCAGGTAATGTGAGAGGGTAATATTGATGTGGGGATTGAAATTGTAGCTGGATATAGAATCTGCTGATGATTATCGGGTTTCGAGGAAGTGGAAATGATGACGATTGAATTTTGTGGATTTGTCGACATTTTTTTAATCTCTTGGTTGGATTTTTATGGAAATTTTTTGCTTTTCGGGAAGCTCTCGGCTATGGGATGCTCCTGGAGGAGGAAAAGGATACCAAGAATTTTACTGCCTCCATCGGGGAGTACGTCGTTTTCAACTGCCACCTCGATTTTCCCCATGAGATACCGATACCCTATATTTTAACGTGGAACAGGGAAGTAAGTAGACTTCAACTGAAATTCTTTGGACATAATTATTATTCATTCATGTTCATAGTTGCCTATCAATTCAAAATTTTCACGTGTGAAAAATTTTATGAATAATCATTGGCTCCGAATTTATTTATTGAAAAACGGATTTGAGGTGGCGAAAATGTAATGTAATTAGAGATTTAAATGATTTTCATAGTTTATTGGTGAAAAAGTAAAGGGAAATATGGGATAATCAACTAATCAGTGGCTGCTGACGATTGGCAGGGAGAAAATAGTGATAATCAAGGGTTCTAAATTATGATTATAAGCCCCGTTGGATTAAACCGGAAAAATTTTATTTAGTCTTCCCTAATCTGCATATGCAGCACTTAGTAGTGCTGCAGACGATGGTTGCGTGCATGCCTCAAGTGTTGTCACTGTTAATAGGACAATGAACGGGTATTATGTGTCTCTTAACTATGAAACTCGAGTTGCTCTCGTGATTTCCCCACTTGATTTCTTCCTGCACTATTTTTACAGATCTAATTGCATTTAATGAGATTATTCTCTAGAATTAGTCAATTTTTTTCGGAATTCTATCCATTTCCCAATCTCCACGGGCTAAAATTTAAATGACAAATTAATTTCCGCCACGTTTATTTATTTTATTTTATCATGTCTAATGATTGAGCGATAGATCGATTTTTCTAAATAAATTTTTATCCAAATGTTCTGTAATTACAATTATCTTGCAATTTTTATTTGATTCCATTGAATGCAACTGTAAATTTATCTCATACGAATTTGTGGAATTAAAATCGAGAACTAATTGCTTGGAATAAATGGATTATTAATTTTTTATAAATGATGATGCGAAAAAAATATCAATTTTTCTTCGAATAGGGAAGAACCGTGTTCTCTTGGTACGAAGTACCAGGCAATGAGAAGGCGAATAGTATACTATCAATTGCTGATGACTATTCAGGTAGAATACACCTGCTCGAGGATAATCTATCGAGTGACTACGGACATGGCAGCATAAACCTGACAAATATCCGGGAAAGTGATCAGGGGTGGTATGAGTGCAAGGTTGTGTTTCCAGACAGATCTCCAAGCTCCAGAAATAATGGCACCTGGTTTCACCTCAGTATCGAAGGTATTTATCGACTTAAAAACAATCCTAAAACTAATTACTAATTCATCCATTCGTTCAATTTACCTCGCCAAAAAACGGAAGATCATATTAATTTTCCGATTTCTTCGAGAGTTCTAATATAATCACACTCCCTGACTACATAAAAACTAAATATTTAGTTGACCGAAAAATGAGAATTTGAGAAAAGTTCCTCACCAAAAGTCGTAAATAACAGAAAAAATTTCATCTGAATTCTTTTAATTCGTTTTTTTCCAATTGGCCATTTATGAATATGTATTAAATCAAGTACTGGTCGATGAAATGCGATTCTGAGAAAGAAGTACTCGTCTTCACTAAAAGTTATTAATGACTCTTCGAAAATGACGGTCCGTGCATTTATTGATGACGCAGGCTGCAGGAAATAACATATTAATCGAATTGAATGAAACTTCTGAATTACTAACCGTAAATAGGACAGACTCGTTAAATTGTTTAACCCAGGTGTGTCGCAACCGGGCGACAATGTTGTAGGTGAAAATCTTCTTGCTGTACCGCCTGTTAACAGAACAGCGATGGAAGGGGAAATTGTTGAGTTCGAGTGCATAACAAAAGATAGTAGTACAGTCGTCAATTGGCTGAGGGATGGACTCGAGATCGAACAGATTGAGGTGAATTAAAAATTTCCTATGAAACTTAACCAATTATTCCAATTTGTACTATCCTGCCGAATTTTTTTTACAGGATCTCAGAGGGAGGATAACTGTAAATGAAAATGGCACACTGATAATAAGCCCAGCAGCAATCGGAGACTTGGGGGAATATTCCTGCGTGGTAACTGATGTTCTTGGAGATCAGCAGTCGGCATCAGCTTTTCTAAATGTTCAATGTAATATTTTGAATTACTTTCTCCCTATCTGACAATAATTTCTTTCTATTCCTGTTAAACTATCAATATTCAAATTAACATATCTATTTTCATTTTGAAGTCATTAAAAAAATAGATTTTTCCCTTTCCACAAAGATAATAATTTGTAATAATTATAAAAGTAGTGATTATAATTGCAAGAGGTTAATTTGCAATATTTCCTGTTGAAATAATTGTTATTATGATTGATTCGAATTGAATTCAGATAAAGCGAAGGTGATTTACGCCCCAAGGGAAGTCTTCCTTCCCTATGGAAAGTCAGCTCTCTTGGACTGTCACTTCCGAGCGAATCCACCCCTGACTAATTTACGATGGGAAAAAGACGGTTTTCTCTTCGATCCCTACAACGTTCCTGGTGTATTCTACCGTCGAAACGGTTCCCTGTACTTTAGCAAAGTTGACGAGACCCACTCCGGCAGCTACAGTTGCACACCGTACAATGAACTTGGTACCGAGGGCCCCAGTCCCTCGATTTCAGTGGTAAACTCATTAATCCATAAATAGCCTTATTGTCCAATAAATGAAGCGACTATTAAGACGATTGACCAGTTTATGCCCATTATTCGCCAATCTGATTGCAAACGTTGAATGCACCGTTATATTAACGCTATCTGAATTGTTTGAGTCAAGTGCACCATGTAAAATTATTTATTTCAATTGCATGAGTCCATGTGGGTTAACGAGAGGGGCAATTTCAATTGAACTTATGAAAATCCTTCACATGAAGTCGAAATGCTATCTAATATATTCATCCATTGTAATATTTCAAAAGACTGCTCAGCCCTATTGCCTTTTTAATTGATATATATCCTATTCAGTTTTAATGAATAGATTAAAAAATCTATAGGAATTCTCATTTCGAAAAAAAAATCGATTAGTTATCGAGTTCCAACCGAAATATTAATGAAATCAATAAAATTTTTATCAAATTAATGTCGAACGATTAATTGATGATGATTTCTCTTTGTAAAAATATTCAGATCGTTCAGAGACCTCCAGTTTTCACGGTAACACCTCAACGTCTCTACATGCGAAAACTCGGCGAAAGTCTGGAAATTCCCTGTGACGCTCGTGACGGGGATCAGTCCCAAAGGCCAACAATCGTCTGGTTTAAAGTATGTTTTCCGTTTAATATAACATTTTACGGTTGAGTGATGATCTCCAATGATATCTTTAGTTGAGAATTTTGATAGTCACTCACTGATCCTATCTCTGCTGTACCATCCGTGAAATAAACATTCCTCACAATTCCAAGGTGAATTACTCCGATCAAAGATTATTGACTAATAAAGAAATAGAATAATGGAGAATGAATTAATAAGTTCAGTGAATTAACTTAACGAACACTTTAATATCGATTCGTAGGGCTCATCAGTACTTACATTTAAAAAAAAAAAGATTAAATTCCATCCATTCATGAGCGAACAATTACTAAAAAATTTGGTCGCATGCATCCACACGAACAGGCTTATCACTTCATTGATACAGAACAAAATATAATTATAACAATTGCAAAATGTCCATTCGGTTAATGGATAATGACAATTAGACGAGAAAAATTTGGAACAAAACTAACACAGCCTTCGGTCAGAAGGACGGTTCTCCTCTCCCGCAGGAACGGGCTATTCTCAGTGGTGGAAATTTGACCATCGAAAGAATTCAGGAACAAGACAGAGGACTTTATCAATGCGCTGCCAGTAATGAAGCTGCTACCATTGTCGCTGATGCTGAGCTCATGGTGCTCAATGTTCCACCCAGAGCTCCATACAATCTCAATGCTAACAGCAGCAGAAATTCCGTTACATTGACGTGGGTCCCTGGATATGTGAGACCTAAAATGGAATACGCTGTCTGGTACGATGGTTTTCATTACATCAAAATGATTGATGAACAAATTCCGTTTAGTAGTGGCTGATAAATTTACCCTATACAGATTAATGAATTAATTCATTTAATATATTAGGGGTAAAATTTGAGATTAATGTCTGGACTGAGTTTCCCGAGATGTTTCTGTTTTGATAACTCATATTTGATAATGAATAATATTTTCCTCGGGAATAGGTACAGACCAACGGACACAACCGAATGGAAAACCATGAAAATACCCTCGAAGAAAATAACCGAGGCAACAATTCCCAATCTATCGCCAGGTCGTGAGTACGAGTTCATGGTTCTGAGTCAGGATAAGCATGGTGATGGCATGTTCAGCAAGAGCATTCGTGTCCTCACGCAGAATACAAAAACAGGTTATTTATTTTCTTTTAACCCATAAGAAAATAAAAAAAAAGATAAATGATGATTAAATTATCACCAGGGTCTCTAGACCGCAATTCAGCCTCGGAATTCCGGAGTACTCAAGGTATATTCCCTTTATTATTGATCCTGAATGTGTCCAAGTCATTCCTTTGATAATTATCGCCTAGACGAGGAGGCGAGTGTGGAACCACCACGAAATGTTCGTGTCCAGGTGACAGCTGAGGGTTATCTGGTAACGTGGGAGCCACCAATTGAAGGAAAAGACATGATCAAGAGCTACACTGTCAGATGGTTTCGCGATCCTGCAGAGGCACTCTACGGGACAGCCGAGACCGTCGATACATTTTACTTAGGTAAATCCCTAACACAATTTCCACGCCATTAATCTAGAATAATCGTATCGATTAATCAAATTATTATTCATTAATTCTATTCAGTATTTGCTCCAAAGAAACTGAAACGTCAGTTCAATAAATCAAATCAGTCAATGAGTGAATCAATTGATTAATCTTATTCCTGGAATTTGTCGAATGTGGGAAATGGCATAAATCAATAATTCCAAAGCTCGTATGCTAATTGCTGCTAATGACTTGACGCTTACCTCTGTACTTAGCTGGCAGTAATAAATTTACGTAATTATCACTTCACATTACAGTTAAAACACTAGAAGAGGATACAAGTTACATATTCGAGGTGTCAGCAATTTCCAGAACCGAAGATGTTGCCACTAGTGAACAGTTCACGTTAGAAGTACCAGCGTATCGTAGGAATAGAGCAATTTCGATGGGAATTGTTGCTGGCATTGGATTTTTGGCTGCAGCACTCGCGACTGTCTGGTGGGCAAGGAAGAGATTCTGTCGGCCATCATTAAATAAATGAGACGAAGATTAAATGAATTGAGCTTGCCGCCACTGAGAAGTTACAATATCACATGACGTATACGTTATCAATTGATTCATTAACGGAGTAATTGGTTAATTATTATTTATTTGTAGGTTCTTTGTAAATTTCGGAGGGGGGGCTTTCGATCAAAAATTTGTAGGAGAAATATCAAGAGAACTCGTAATCACTCTGTGAAGAAAAAACGTTTTTGTTACCGTTTTTTTTGTTACTAAGTCAGGGTAAAAATGCATTGACAGTAAATTTTGCTACAAATTTTTATCAGGAGAGGGCAATTTTTGGCCCGGGCAATTATCAACTGTACATACAGTTTATTGTCAAGGAATGATGAAATAAAAAATCTTCTGTACAAGGCGATTCGTTGCGTGATTTATTACCGAATGATGAAACACTGTCTTTTACGAGTGATTGAAATTCAAAGGCTTCACTGGAGGTAATCCAGGGGCAACTATTAGCAATAATAAATGCTTCCGGCTTCTTTTTTTTTGGTGGCCGTGGATTTCGGGGTTTATCTTGAGAATTTAATTTGAAAACCTGACAATGTGAGGACTGATACCCAATGGGAATCCCCTAGTTGTGATTTTTCAGTTTTGGAAAGATGTAGGTTTTTTTTTTATTAGTAGTGTGGCAGTGAAGTCAATGGGTGCCTGCGTTAAATTACTGACAGCTAAGTCAATTACCCCACCAGACGGCCGACTGGCTGCGACACGGGAACAAAAAACCTCGTACTCATATTCCACATCCACACAGGAATTATTCAAGCAGTCGGAGCTCATTGATGCTTTGAACCGAGAGTGGGGACAACATTTCTGCTGTATCCGTCGAGGCGCTCCACCAGTTCTCGGATACCATACGACGTCGACCTCACCAAAGTGCCTAGTCTCTCTCAATCCTCGTGGCCGAAAACACCTCAGAGTTCGATCCAGAGTTATGAACATCAACACGTGAATCACTGAAAGTGTTGCCCAATTTCGGAGAGCAAATCATCACTCGGTCATCCCCACCCACTATTTTAAATTCTATTTCGCGGTTACATAATCAGAACACATGCTCCGTAAGTACCAATTATGCTTATTCCTGAAAACCAGACTGAAATTATCCAAGATAATTCAGTGGAATTAATTGAATGTGTCGCAGATCCAATCGCAGTTTTTTCCTAGAGAATATATTTTTAATGAAGTATCGGTCGTGGAATTGTAGTTATTGAAACTTTTCGTCTGTTCATGTGTTATTTTATCGGAGCGTTTATTGTGAAACGGTGAAGTTGTTTAAGCCATTGTATTTTTATTGAAAAATTATCCGGCAATCGAGTGCGAAAGTGAGACTGATCAAATTTTAATTGATTCATTATTTATCTCGAAAAGTGTCGAGAAAAAAGTATTGAGGGAAAAACATTAGAGAACTTTTCTGTAGTTGATTAAATTTCGGATAAAATCGGTCTTTTGATATTTCATTGTACAATACCTTCTGAGATTAATCGATATAAAATATATAATTACTAAAAAATTGTTTATCATTTCTTTCAAGTGATTTGTGGAATCGAAATATTTGTAGAAAAATTAAAGAAAATGCAATAAAACAGACTGGAATTGAATTTGAAAATTTGTAAGCGTCGTTGCAATTAGTACTAGTGAAAATTGGGATAGTAATGGTTGATGGCAATGGAATTTTCATCCAGAATAGCTCTTTGTTAGGGGGAAAATAGTCTGTGAGGGTCAACACAAAAACCTTTTCACGTATGTGAATAATCGTTTGTTAGTGTGTGTCTGGGTCCTTGGGGCCTAGAGGTATCCATGGGGTATCTGACTTGAAAGTTATGGGCTGTCCCCCATTCCGGTTACCAATGGGTACAACTCTGAGATAAAAATGGACCCTCACCCTTGGTAAATCCGAGGTCAAAGGGAACTGGTTATGTCTATGCCAAGAAAAAATCTTGATAAAATTTTGTCTAGAATTTTTGTCATTGTAGTTATCAAATAATTTCAAATTTATCTAATATATATTAAAATTAATTGGACATTCAATTGTAAAAATTTTGTCATTTGACTTTAAATTATTTCAATAATTAGAATTATAATTATTATGATTGGAATTGTTGTTTTATTTCTTTGGTTTCATAATTATTAGCGAGTATGTTCTTTTAGAGATTTGGAAAATTCATTGGGTAAATTTGAACTGAAATGTTGGCGCTCCGAATAAAGTCTGAATGCATTTTCTTTTTCTGCATTTATCATTTCTTTAGAATATCACTGCATGAAATGGTTTTACTCTTGTTGATAATCTCTCGAGCGACTCCAATGAGTCAATGATTCTGTTATCTCTAGAAGAACCGTAAACTTCTGCTAAAAATAAAGAATGAAAGCGAGTCAGTGGCAAAATGGCATTATGCGACTGCTGACCCATCGATTTTTATTCAGTACCGAGGTTCTTTCAAGTGGAAAATTTAACTTAGGAATTTGAAAAACTTAATTGAAGGAATTACTGTGTCATACTGAGGAATTCTCTCTGAATTTTATCATTTGCTATCTCGCCTTTTAAATATTCATCTGTCAACTGTGGGATGGAATTAATCGATTCTAAAGTCATTAAATCCTGGAATACTCGAATCAATCCTAGACTTTGAGTCCAGTGAGAAGACAAAAATAGCTGATATTCAAATAAAATGTCTTCAAGTGGAAAAGCCTGACAAGAAATCTCAAAAGCAACACAAAAATTTATTCAAATTGTCTAAAGGTGTGTAAATAATGTACAAACATCAACACTCTTCACGAACAAAAATTTATACAGACGTCCACTAAAATCTACTGCATACGCAATCAAAATAACGATTTCTGCCCAAAAAATATCGGAATCATTTCCATAGAAAATTGTCTGCAATATGCAAAAACGGCGGGCTATTTCCACTACATAAATTCTGTTCTAAATACTTTTTTCATGACATTGCGAAGTTTGAAATCCGATGTTCTGGATTGTATGAGCAGTTTGCACAGTCACGGAATTAGTGGGCGTTTGAGAATTTGAATATTTGCAGGACTGCAATTTTACCAGTAGAAACCGCAATTTTCCGGTAATTGAGAGGTTGACGATGGGAAGTGCTTGGCTAGTAATTTTTGATTGTCGAGTGAGAATATAAAGTCCATTGAGCGCTGAGTTTGTATTTCTTTTCGACAGTTTAGTCACAATCCACGCGTGTTATTACCAATGAGGCGGCAGACAGGGGTTTCTACTTAGTAACCGTCTCTCGAATTCATTATTCAAATCATTCCTAAATGCCAAGAATGTATTCCTTCTTCCATAAAAGCCGACAAACAAAAGAAAACTGCAGGGTTTTAATTGATATGAAAAATATCAGGAAAAATCTGACCCAGTAAAAATTCCCCTGGCCTTCCATGACCCAAATAAATCAGGAAATAGATTAAAATTTCAATAGAATTCTAATAAAATTTTCAGGGTTTTTCATTATTATATTACTAGTTACCATTTTTTTAATACGTAATTCCATGGATTATCGAGGACAGCTTTGTTGCGCATGTTGACGGCTTCTGTAATACTTGAAAACAATGAATAATTCATGAAGTGTAAGAAATTCGAGAGTATACGTTACGAATCGTAACTTACGATGACCTTGAAGTGTTTTTTTTTGACTGCTCGATTATTAAATACCTAATGACTTATCGTAATCTCCATTTGCTATTCCATTTTCTTGCGTATTATCGCGAGATTAAAAATACTGATTGAAAAAAACATCGACGGATTGAATTCTGAAGTGATTACTCCGCTAATTATTTATAAAAATGACGGGAAACATAACCATTACATTTCCGTAGAATTGGTGATGAAAATTCCCATCTCTGTCGCTCTCTCAATTACAAAAATGATCTAATCAGTGCAATTATACAATATATGACTTATCATCATTTTTTTATCCCGACGAAAGGAAAATTTTGAATAATTCAGTTCCTTCCCGCGATTTATTGCCGGCTAAACTTTGCGGAGGGAAAAAATTTAATGACGCTAGAAAAGACCATTCTAGATCCAATAAATCATGACGCATTTTTATTAATCGAACGATAATAAATTATCTAACGGAATAATAATTGTACAATTCAAAAAACCATCGGCTGATGCCATATTTTTTTGTATAATTTGTTTTTCCCGTTGCTCAAGACAAATTGGAATTTTCTCTCTTATCACAACTCGAGATATGAAGAAGCAGAACTTCACGCTGACCGTTACTTCAGAGATATGATTGTAAACTCTCACAAATAGAATAATCGTTGGGGTTTGTTGTAGAGATTAGACTAACGTCCGCTGTAACCGGAGTTCATGACAGTGAATCTAACAACAAAGAATTCAATGGACCATGAAAAAGTCGTGAGAAGTTTCGCCAATGAATGAGTAGCATTAAAGCCCCAACGATGACTCAATACTCTAGTGTTAAATACGAGAAGAAATTCCCTGATCTTGACTCCAAATCAATCCTCTAAATGCCAATTATTCAATTATCACTTATGTATCATTAATTAACTCTCGAATTCCATAAAAAAAACTCCAATAAACATCACAAATTACATAAATCCCTGATGCTAAAGCAATCCTTCAATTATTCTGAATCGATAATTCGTTGGAAATTATTAGGTATTTTTGTGTAATTCCAATTGACCATTCGAATCTAATCAGATCCTCTGAATGACGATAAAGCCATCGGATCAAAATCCAAATCCATGGATCCCTCTTCAACAACTCAATTCGCCACACGTGCATATTGTTTCGTGAGATTAGATATCTCTTATCTCGGTATTTCAGCACATTGATGACAAGACGGAGCGGCGAGAAGGGACCGGTGACGTTGTGGGTCGTCAAAGTGTGAATAACCGAGTTGAAGTTGTCCATTCATTCAATCGGATAAGTCTACATCCTTCACCATGAGACCTTGGACCAACAGAACAGTCATTCTGGCTGTCATTGGAATGACACTTCTAGTCCTTGGAGTAGCTGCTATGTTCCTCTGGCCGGTGCTCTTCAACCACATCCTCAGTCAGGTATCCACTGCCTCCAGTATTTCTCCAAGACATTTCCCCCATTTCCCTATTTCCTAAGATGATTGGTAAATATGTACTTAATTTTTTGCATTCACCTTCTATTTCTTTGATTTTATATTTTTAATTGAAGATCAGAAAATTGGCAATACCATCTGATTCTCCAGTTGCATGATCTCCCTGATGAGCCCCAGCGTGACTTCCATCTAATTCCGACATCAGGATAAAAATAATCTGCCTTGATAACTCCATTAACCGCAATAATATTCCTCCTCGTTGTTTTTTAATTGAATTAGCCGTTGATTAGTTACGACCAATCAGAGATGCCTGCCGATGAAATCTTCATCAAGTCATTTTGTTTGAGTGGAAATCACTCCGATTAACTTACCAATTGAAAAATCATTTCAGGAGCTACCAATCACGCCCACATCTCGAGTGTTGGACCTGTGGAGATCAACGGGCGACAAAATTCCACTCAACATGGAGTTCTACTTCTTCAACTGGACAAATCCAGAGGAGCTCAAGATACCTGGAAAAAAACCAAATCTCGTTGAAGTGGGCCCTTACACATTCATGTGAGTGTTATCAAATGATCATTGGGTGTGACCTTGTGGTAATCATGTCAGCTGGTATCTGCCGAGAGACCAAACTCGTGCGCTTAAACGATTGATTTATCAGGAAGGGTAACAGTAGTTTAACCCCAAGGTATTGACTGCCTAATGAGCAGTTCTTCTCCTCTCCTTTCGGCGAATTATTATCGTGGGCGGACAAATGAGACTGGCTATTAAATAATTGTGTAATTGATTACTTTCTCGGAGCCAATTGGACCTTCAGTGATCTCATGCCGCTGACGAGAATTCCCGTTGACTTTCGCGAGATCTAATTCTGTAGCAAATGCTTTTTTATTCTATTAATTGTCCACTGGATTAATTGCCAACTGTTTAAAGTTGTTATTTATTGTATCATTATTCCGTTGCAGTCATAAAACGGAAAAAGTCAACATCACGTTTCACCCGGAGAACGGTACTGTCAGCTATTTTGTGAGGAAATACTGGTACTTCGATCCACATAAGAGCAATGGAACCCTCAATGACACTTTGGTCCAATTGAATGTTCTCGCTGTGGTAATTTTGTTTGAACTGATTAACTCTCTAGGATTCGACAAAATTTGATCAGATACTTTGGATTTAATTAATTTATTATTGTAGGCAGCTGCGAATAAAGTGCGGTATTGGGACGAGTTTTATCAGAGTACAGTTTCTATAATCTTGGGTCAGGTGTCCTCGATTCACATTGTGAAAACCGTGGACGAGATGATGTTCACTGGATTCAAGGATCAACTCATTGATTTGGGGAAACTGGCAATGGACACAGAAGACATGCACATCCCGGCTTACGACAGATTCGGCTGGTTTTATTTAGTGAGTTCTATAAATTCTGGACTGTTTTGCAGCATTCGCTCTGTATCCACTGCATTGAATGTTATCCCCATGATTATGTAACACTTTTAACTGAGACTTTTAATGTCAGGGAATTATGTGTTGTCATATTTTTCCGTGAGCATTGTGATGACTCAGATGTTCTGGTGGAAATTGCGTTTGACGAATGAATAAATTGATCGTAAATTGCAAACTTGGAGATCGGGAGGATGGGATTTCTCGACGAGTTGAAGTTCTTGCAGATGTTCAATAATCTAGTGCTATTTTTGGTAATTGTCGTTTGTCGGGAGGATAATTGATTAATTGATACCGAAGGGAAATTGAATAACGATTGATGACAATCAGAAGATATTTGATGCTGATTAAATAACAAGTTTAAATAATTCATTAACAGAGAAATGGATCGACATTCTTCGATGGGCATTACAATGTGGCGACTGGAGAAGATGATATCGCAAATCTTGGTATTATGAAAAAATGGAATTATACGGATGTAACTGATTATTACAAGAGTCCTTGCAATGTTGTGGAGGGAAGTGCCGGGGAATTTTTTCCACCTGGCAGGGACACGGATGATATCACAGCTTTCGCTGCTGATTTGTGCAGGTGTGAACGGAAGTACTTAAGATAATTAAAACATTAACGAAAGGGTAGAAAGATAACGAAGTAATTTTTCAGACCAATGATCTATGAATACGTGGGAAAAGCGACGCACCATGGGATCACAGGTTATAAATACGAACTTGGGGAGAAAAGCCTTGGCAACAGCTCTTTCAGGAGATACCCTCACAGTGCCGCCAAGTATTTCGAGAGAACAACAACTACTGAAGACTTCTTCCACGCTGACTACTCGACCAAAAAAAGTGCCGCTGGATATTCGGATCCTGATGTCGTCGATATGGGGAAATGCTACTGCAATGGGGAGTGCAGTCCCGTGGGAGTCATCAACATCACTGCGTGTAGATATGGTGCTCCTGGTTTCATTAGTCTACCACATTTCCATAAGGCTGATCCCATCCTGAGGGAGCAAGTCAATGGTCTCAATCCTAATGAGAAAGACCACAGTTTTTATTACCTCTTGGAACCGGTGTGTATTATGACATTAATACAATCCCTACCGTCCTAATTTACCTCACAGATAGTTTCGTTGGATTTTGAGATTTAATGAATAATATAGATCTCGTGACTGGATGAGTCTATTTAGAAACTAATGATGACATTTTTTTAATTGAGGGATTGAAAAAGGGAAAATGATCATTTGTGACCTGGAACACTTTTTGTTGCAGAATACTGGCGTTCCAATTGATGTAGCAGCTAGACTTCAAGTGAATATTTTACTGCAGCCATATGACTTCGTGACGTAAGTGTTAATCGTCATTTTTGTGATCATTTGATGTTTCTTTTTGCGAATGATTAAGTTTTTTCAATTTTCATTATCGATTTAGACTCTTCAGGGACGTTCCGAAGATTTATTTTCCCTGCTTCTGGTTCTCAATGAGGGCAGGGACGACTGAGGATCTAGCATCATCTTTACGGATGCTTCTTCTAGTTCCTAGTATAGGATTATATTCAAGTATAATAGTAGCAATTGTCGGGGGAATAGTTCTACTAATACTCGCCGTAATTCAATATTCGCAAAAGGGACGCAGTCATCCCAAAGTAAGTGTAAAAAAAATCAAGAATTCCATTTTATATAGAAAAATATCTACATTCGCTATTTTGCAATTTACTCTACTGATATTTTATGCTTATTTGATTAATCTAAAGAAACATGAAGAAGTATTTTTTTTTGCTGCCTATAGAAGAAATATCAGTGGAGGAAATTGAGAATAAAATAACCATTGAAAAAATTTCTATCAATCATTCCCTTATCGTCCACACGAATTGATCATATGGTCGTTTGTATTACCTTACAAACATTATCATGTTTTCAATATCTTATCACCTCATATATTCATGAATTGCCATTTCATCCTCAATCACACAGGAAACTCCGTGACAATTGAATGAAAGAATGAAAATCTGGCAGTCATTCTACCATAAAAAAAGACCATCTCACAGCCATTTACGGTAAATTATTATTTATTCCATACTGCACTTATTTCACTGAAAAATACTATTGCACACGCCAAAATATTTATCTTTTCCGTTCTCACAACTACGTAATCATAATTTATTCAAACTCCTCACTTTACGTCTAAAGGGTGTCCTAGACCCATCTATTGCAAAAATTTATGTTTTATATTTTTTTTGGCAAATTATCGATGGAATTGATATAAAAAAATATAATGTTTTTGCGTTTTATCATTATTTAATGACTCACGAAGTTTCAAGGTGGTGCGAACATTTTTCTGCGTTCTTTCTAAACTTTTAAAAAGTGGAAAAAACACAAACCTTCGTGAGCCATTAAATAATGACAAAACGCAAGAACATTATATTTTTTTGCATCAATTCCATCGATAATTTGTTAAAAACTGAAAGAACGTTAATTTTGACTATAGATGGGTAAAGAGCATCCTTAAAATGTATTAATCAATTCTTCCAGAACTCAAAATTGAAAAGACACGGTTGGGTGTCAAATAATGACAGCAAGGAGAAGAGATCCGAACATGTTTACATGGACACAACAACGACTCCCGACGACAACGAGAGAACCGATCGTCAATTATACCCAACCCTAAATTAATCCCCGAGGTAATCATCAAACTTTGCTCACAACAAGAGTGTGATAGAACAGAATAAACAAGTCAGATTCGTCCTACAATGGTACAGGGTCCATGATATTATCAACTTCATTTCCTCCGATCAGGTGCCTTAGAATAGACAAATCATTTTCTCATAATTAAAGAGAGACGAAGAGAATGTAGATAATGATCATGCCAGATGAATGCTCCAGTAAAATGATGAATCAGGGAATGAGTTGGCACCCTGTTCTCACTATTTCACTCCAAAATTGCAATTAATCCATTGACTCAGGAAGGATCATACCAAAAATACGTATATATCTATCATAATTAATGTAATGAAAAATTTTATATTCGATAAATCACATTCTAGACTAACGAAATTGGATATTAATTGAACCTGTTGAGTTAATCGTGAATTGATTTCTAGACTAATGACATTAGAGTGATCACGTGTTGAAATTAATGAGACGATTCAAGTGATTGTCTCGATGGTATGATATTTTTTTACATACCTACACACTGCCCGTAATTAATGAAAATAATTGACCTTTGTTTATATTTTATTAGTGTCATACTGTCGTGACGATAGTAATGGAGCTTCGAGTGCCTATACATTATTTACTATGAATTTTATGTACTCATTTTTGCCATTCCAAGGTTCAACTACACATTAATTCACTTGTTGTATTTTATGCATTGTAGAATTATATATTGACATGTAGATGATGGGAAAGTGTATCTGCAGGATCGTATGAATTTTGAGAGCAAGTTTTAATAAATGTTTAATATTTTTATAGTCAAACTGTGTCGATATCTTCTAATCCTTCTGATTTCCGGTGAAACGTGGCAATACGTTTCCATCCGAAACATTTATTCTATGAATATTCATGTATGGGTGAGCCTTTAATTTTTATTAACAATTAAGGAGTTGTGAAAATTAGCACTTATTTATCATTTATCCTAATTTTTAAAAGGGAAAATTACTGTGAAAAATACCAATTGAAAAATTTGAGTTCCAACTATTATTATCGAAGATTTTAAACGGATTTATGACTAATGAAAATGTCTCGTGATGTAAATAACATGTGTCGATTACTGGGTGTATTTACTGAGGTGTCCCTCGGCCCCTCATTGCGATATAAACAGCAACTTTTTTTTGCTGGTTGGTGTCTATATGTCCAGACGGAAAGGCAGTCGCTTCGTGACGCTCGTGTTAAACGGTTCAACGACGTGAAATATAAAAGTTCTCTGTGATTTTATGGCCATGGCATTCAGCTCAGTCTTACCTGTTTTCCTCATCGCCAGTATCACCTGTAAGTTTCTAATCGTATTAAGAATTATTTTTCATCATTCAACAATTGTGACGCACATCTCAATCTAAGATGAGGATTAAGACACTATCTGCTATCATTATCACCAGCAATCATTCAGAGATATTGAAAATGTGTTAACATATGGCTCGTGAGGCGCAGGTCACTTCCGGCAAAATAACCAGGAAAGAAAAATCCAGATTTTCCTTTAAATCATCATTTAGTTCGAATATCAATAGAATTTGTTGAGTTTTTCTCAGGCAATTGGACATTATGAGAGAAAATATATTTTTGAAAAAATTATTTTACATTTTACTAGATATTTCTGGAAAAGTGTTGGAAAAAATGGGAAGGCTGAAATAATGATTTATCAGTAGTTTGAACGTGCATTATTTTTCATGCGGACGTTGCAGATTTCTCTCCCAAGTAATTGGATATTCGGTAAATTTTGTCATTTCATTGTCGATTCGGCTGTTATTTTTACGAATTCATTATTTCTAGAAAAATATTTCAAACACTTTTCAAGCTGGCAATATCGATAACTTGTCCTACGGTGACTCATGCCAGCGATTATTTCAGAAGTATGCAGATGTTACATGTTTACTCGAAATTGGATTTTCCATGAAGTCTTATCTTTTCTATTTTACTGATTAGAAAACCCCGGGTTTTCCGAATAAGACTGCATCTCACGTCGAAATACAATCAGTTATGCAATTTGCAATTACAATTTTTCGCATTATATGTCCTAAACAATACCCTCACACGAATACTCAACCGACTAATCCGCCTCATGATTTGAATCGCGAAAAAAAAATTCCGTCTGATAACGACTAGAGGTTTCAATTACGGAAGATTTTAATTGTTCCCTCATGATTCACGATGATTCATCTCTTAATCTTGTCGATTAATTGAAGAAATTTCTAAAAAAAAAAAAAGTACAAAGGACAAAGAACTTTCGCTGAGTTGTGGACACTGCACCATTGTATCGTGCGATGAAAAAAAAAAATGAAAAAACCGCCAGTATTTTTTTATGTCAGAGGTTTCTTCGTATTCTTACCGCGTCGGAGACCTTCCGACAATGTACATATGTACAAACTGGTCTCGAAAAAGTGTTACCAATACGCATACGCGCATATGCCGACACTAGTTGAACCGCTTGTCCGATAACAAAAGTCCTTGTGTTAAACGCACGCCATTAAAAATAATTTCTCATTTAGTAGGTGAAGTCAATGAAGCAACTGTTGTTATATAATTTTTGATATCCATAGGTACTATGGCCGCACTATCTCCCGATCCGAGGGATTTTTTTGCTGATAAGATCAAGGGAAATATCACAAAAATCACGTGGGCACACGCGGTCAACAGTAAAAAAGAACTTGCTGATGCACTCGCTGATGGTAAGTTCATTATTTATCGTCGCATTAACCTGCGACATAACGCGCTAATTCAATTTATCGGTTTATGTGCGAAAATGGAAATTGCAGTTGGAATTCCGTGGAATAGTTACGCATTCGATGGGTTGAGAGTTTTTTATTTTTATTCTGGGGGAATAGGAGAATTAATTTTCGAGGAATTTCTTAATTAGTTGTAGCAAAAATGGACTTTGCTGTGGGAATTTAGGAGAATATCTTTGCATTCGATGTGTTGAGCATTTTTTTTTTTTATTCTGGGGCAATCAAGGAAATGATTTTTTGGGGAATTTTAGGATCAGTTCTTATTGTTGTGGTAATTAATGTTCATGTTGCAGATAAAATAATGATGATAGAGGCTGATATCTCACTGGGTTTTGTGCCTGGAAATTCTAACGTCACTGTCCCAATCATGGCACATCCGCCAGCCAACGAAAGTGATTTATCACTGGCTGATTTTCTCAATGCAACTCTGAAAAAATCCACCCGCGGCATCAAGCTGGACTTTAAAACTATCGAGGCATTCAATGCGAGTCTTCCCATTCTGAAAAGCAATCGTGAAAAAGTGGGTAGAATTAATTCTGAAATCGGAGGAATTTTTTGGAAAAATTATGTAGCATTTACATCGAATGATTTTATTTATATTAAAATGCTATTTTAACCAAAAGGTTTATTAAAAAAAATAGAATTTTAATGAGAACTCTCTGGAATTGTTCCGGGGTATGAAAATAATTTTTTAATGGAGATTTTGGAGCGTCTCGTGCTACTTTATGAATTTTATTCAGATGGTGGTACCGGTGATGCTCAATGCCGATATCTTGCCCGGACCATTTTCTGGGGACGATAAACCGGTAGATGCTGATCAATTTCTACAAGGAGCGAAGCAGAACTTCCCCGAGTGCATTCTCTCAGTCGGTTGGAAGACACAGTCAGTAACAACTTCATTATCATTAATTTCCAAGACCTATAATTACAACAACCGATAGAAATTACACAGAAAGCATTTCTATTATCACTTCACTGATAATTTTTTTTATAAATCTCTTCATTTGTAATTTTCGATTAGAGAAATCAAAATCTGACTTTCGCTTTCTAATAATGAAAGATTGGCAATGGCCCAAGTAGTAATTTCCCAGTAGAATTCCAAGGAAAATCGCGGGGGAACTGTAAATGAAATTTATATTTTTGTATTGATATCTGAATTTTAATGATTGAAATTGAATGAATAGGTATGGCGTGATGTCAGAACGTTACAATGGCAGTTACACGAAAGAGCAGATTCAGAACATGTTGGAAACATTAGCAAAGAACAAGATTAACCAGACGGTAACCTATCCCGTGAGAGCAGCTCTGGCAGCGAGTGACATTACCATTATGACAGAACTCATCAAGAACACCAAGAATTACCGGTCAACCCTGACCGTTTGGTCTGCTGTCGGGGACTTTGTCGATCGTAAAAATCTGTCAACATTCATAAAAACCGTTGGTGTCGACAAGACCTACGTAGATGTGCCAGATATCGTCTGGAAGGACTTGAATCTCGGCTCTTCAGCAACTTCAAATCTCGCCTCTGCGACTCTCATGATTTTTTCAGTCATCATCTCCACATTTGGACTCTCTAATCTCGCTTAAAATTTTGAGAGACTTCGGTCATTCCTACATGATTTTTATAAACATTCTCATGATTTTATTTTGAAACTCGAAGCTTCACATTTTTTTTTATTCAAAACGAAAAATGACAGGTCAGTCAAATATGCATTTCCTTTGTTAGTATTCAAATCCTTCAGGATTTATTTCGTCTTAGTCCGGATAGTATTCTTCTCACATAATTAATCTTAAGTTTTTCTTCCGAGTTTTTAAAAATAACTAGAGAATATATAAATACTATAAATACAGACTAAATTAAATCAACAGGTGAGCGAAAAATCGATATCACAATTGCCTCCGATTGCAGTAAAAATGACAATTTTATAATAAAAATTGTACTTCAGCAATTGGCGATGGGAGAAATCTTTCAATTTTTCTCATTCAGTAGTTACTCGTACTGAATAAGGAAAATGGATGATTTTTAATATAGATCCCGTGATTTTCGCTTTATCCTTTCGCTCTGAACTGGAGTCCTGGAAAAATGACCCAGCGAGGTCATTTACAAGAGTTCATAAGTGCAAAAAAAAAAGAAATCAGAATGCGAGGTCTGACGATCAATGACACTGCATACGCAACAGGCCGCAGTCGACATTCCAGGAATAAAAAAGTCACTGATATACCTCAATCTGATAAAGACCTGATTGTGCTTCGTTAGCTGGCACTCAGACCCACTGAAATCACTGATGCAGCACTCACTGAAATTTTTATCACACCGACGCACTCATTAAGCGACACCCCGTTGAATATATTTTTTGTGTAATATCCATCATTTACCAACCATGTAGAGACGAATAAAGATTCTTATTACTGGACGCTGAATGAGCATTGGTTAATGTCATAAAAATCATCATCATTCATTTATTATGCAACATTAAGTGACAGCTTTCGCTGCAGATACTGCGAGAGGAATTCCTTGCAAAATTATGCGCGACAGGTGCGTTGATTTATTTATCTTGAAAATTCGTGGATCACCTTACTAAGTGCCACATTACGCAGTTCCGATAGACGGATTTTTTTAATTAACCGTCCGCTTTCATTATGCGTATGAAATATTTATATCTAAATCCTGAAGAGCCCTATAATAGACTTGAATAATTTCAGGCAATTGACATCGATTGACAATCGAGGCGGATGTATCGAAGACTTGGAACAGAATCTCATTGCTCGAATTCGATCTGCATAAGTTAAATAATATATAATTATAATGAACTAATAATGAATATAATAATAATAATTGTTATTATTATCGTAGTAGAATTTAATTTGGACAAATGCTTAGGGTTGAGCTCGTTAGAATGGAAAATACCACACCGAGAAAAAATTTTCTTTACCCAAGAATATTTACTAACCACAAGAAAATATATTTGGCATTAGTAAGTCTTATGGGAGTATTTACACAGTGATCGCCAGATTTACTTGTGGGAAGAAAATATTCTTGGCAAAAATAATTTTTTTTCTCAGTGCAGAAGAAAAATATGACGAGTTACTTTTTACGCCCTAGACCTTCGAAAAAATATTCGCAACGCTGTGAAATTTCAGGATGACATAAGCCTCAGCGATTTTCGACCCTATCATTAAATTCTTTCTTGATTGAACCTTTCTTTTTGGTGCGATTAAATGGTTAAACATAATGAGTGAGTCGCCCATTGGACATCCGGAGAGACAGTGCATGTTTATTTACTTTGAGATGATGCCGCAGGCTAAAGTCGGCAAAAACTAGCCGGCGACACACGGTGATTCCCGTGGGTTAAACCAGTTTCGCGAAACAAGTGGTATATAACACTGGCTGTTGTAGATTCTCGAGCGATCGTATCTCTTTTTCGGGTGCTTTTGCTGAATTCGCTTTTTCTCTTCTTCCTCGTTACAATCGTGAGGCGAATCACTGAATGAAACAGCTCCGTTCTTTGGCTCAATGAATCCAAGTCACTGCCTCTCAGTCGACTGCGATCAATGAGCAATTTGTCAAGTGCACATGCGAAATTATCCCACCTGTTTATCATCAATTTATCTCGAGTGATTTATTCCTATTCGAAAGAGCTAACCGCTTCAACCGTGATAGAATTCTCCATTTATTATCCATTTATTTACTTTTCTTTCGGAATTTCAAATTCCTGGACGTCTTCGTAAAAATCTTAATGCGATTTCTCATTATCTGAATCAGTGGACACCGAGGAATGTTTATTAAATGAATAAATAAATAAATTCCGGAGCGAAATGTGATTGTCAAATTTACGGTATTGTCATGTATTTTTTATCTACAGTCATTGTTTCGCGGTATTTCAGAATGTTTTATCTGAATTATTTGTGAAAAATAAACGATAACGTCACTTGAATTTTTCGAGCTGTTTCCTTAATTAATAATCAACCTGAACGTCCTGTAATTTTAACTAAATATTTTTCTCCGTGTAGAGGTAAATTCAAATCGATTGGTTAATTCGTTGAAATTTTTCGAGATACTCTTACTTTTCTGTCTTTTGAGAGAAAATATTTTATGTTCCACTTGAACTTCTCCTCTGGATGTGAATCTTGAATCTTCTAATTTTGTCTAATCGATTGGAAGAATTCACTTTGAATAATTCCCGCGTCTTCAATATTCTTTGTGGATTTAAAAAAAATGATAAAGTGATGAAGATGGAAAATTTTTTTTTTCCATGGATTATTGTTTATTATCTGACTGTTGCACCAATCCCAATTGTGGATTGGAACAACCGCTGGGGAAGTGGCGGGGGTGATTCGACTGCATGACGCATGCGCTTTGGGTTTCGCGTTCTCCTCGCCGGCAGGTCGACGCAGACTCAGTCGTCCGCGACATTCGGTACGCGATACGATTGGGTGTACAACCCCGGCAAAACCTGTCAAACTCGCAAAAAATCCCGCGACAAAATACCCAACCCAGCGAGAAGATAAAAAAAATAAAAGAATCGTCTTCCAATTATCCACTCCAATTACATCGCGTTCAATCCCATCAAATCGGTAATTAAAAAAAAAATCGCGTTGAAAATCGAGGACACGCGGGGCTCTGCCAAAAGTGTCCGACATGTGCATCTAGAGTGCATCTTCCCCGAAGTGTTTCTAGAGTGTTAAAAAATACCCGAAGAAAGAAAAAATAATGCGCCCCCTGTAACGTCACGCGGGGATGTGCAAAAACCGAGGTGAAGACCCCCCGTCCGTTATAATGTAATCGTCCCCTAAAATCGAGATGAACACCGTTCTTCAAATCGCGCTGATACTGCTGACGCTAGCCGGACCGTTGCTTACAGAGGAGCGGCATCGCGGTGCGAAAATAGTATCAATTAGGCACAGCCCCAGGCACCACCACCAGGAGCAGCCGATCCGTCACCCCCTGAAAATGCAAAAGCACTTGACCCCTGACGATGACAAAGACGACAATAAAGACTTCCAGCCGTACGAAGCGATGCAGAAGGATGAAAAGGACCCCAAGAAGCCAATACCAGTAAACGAATACGATGACGATGACGATGATGAGGATGAGGATGACGATGATAACGACAGGCCGGATCACCGTCACCAGAGGAGTCACTGGTTCGATATCGGCTGGGATCAGAGGACACGCCTGAACTTGAAATACAACAGTGATCATCATCGCTCGAGGACTCGCGTATCATCGGGTGTGAAGCCGACAGCCCGAGGCCATCATCGTCATCATCATCATCATTCCCACCATGAGCATCCGCTATCCACGAGCTCGAGAAACTCGTGGAGCAATGGTAACAGGAAGCTGGGCACTCCCAAGACATGGTCTCGAAGGAAGTCTTGGCACAAGAACTACGACGATGATGATGACATGGACGGTGATGATGGGTATGGCAGAGGGAAGACCTCGGAGAGAAAGTGGAGGAGCGATGATCTGAAGGAGAGCATAAAGGACGATGATGATGAGGACATATGGAAGGAGCTCGAGCAATATGGTCTTGCTGATATCACGATTGACAAGTTGGAGGGAAGCAATGATGATTACTACGAGGATATCAGCGATGATGAGGAAAAACCACCGTACATGACTTATGAGGAAATCATCAAGAGACTCACTCAGGAGGAGGATCGCAATGATAATAGGATTTCCACTAAACGAAAGAACACGAAGACTCAGCAGGGAATTGAGATGTTTCTCACGCAGGATGTTTATGGGAATTTCATGTTCAATGGGACTAATTTCCCTGTGGTGTTGAAGGAGAAAACGAAGCAAGAGGTAAGTGAGGAGCGGAAAGGGCAAGAAACGAAGAAAGGGAATATACCTGAATTGAAGAGTTCTGATTCTGATTACGGTGATGCGTATGACGATGTCGAGGGATACGTGGACGAGGAAGAGGCAGGTGAACTCAGCAGGAGTACCGTTATCCAGGTGGTAGGTTGAGGGGTTGTGGGATCAGGCGTTTTTTTGGTTTTTCTCTGGCTTTTTGTTTTTTCTCGTTTTGTTTGGTTGGTCTTGTTGGAGGGGCGACACCGTGGCCTCTGGGTGATAGTCGCGCCGGTGACCCGACGTACGACGAGGTCAAGTCACTCGGGGCTAGATTGCTGAGACTCTTTGATGGCACTTGGCAAAAAGATCACGGAAATTATTTGACATTGATTTTTCCAGCTTTTGCACTCTTTCTGTTTTGGCAATTCGTGAGCACCAATCAGGACTGAGTTCGGAAAATTTTTAGTTTTTTACCTCTCAATTCCCAGGAAATTTCAGAAAATTTTGTCATTCAAAAATTATTAATTTATGGATGGATTAATTTTCTGGATACATTTTGAAGATCCGCGAAATTAATGATTGAGCGCTGACGAGTGATAAAGATGTTTTCTTGTCAATTTAATGCCCCGATAGTACTAAATGAGTCATTTCTTATTAAGATCTGGTTCTCAGAATATCTAGGCATTTGTTAAATGTAGATCGATTTTCACTGACTCGTCGCGTTGAACAAAATCTTTGCATTTTACTCGATTATATTCCATTCTGACTCATCAGTTGAGGGAAAAACCTGGAGAATTCGCGGATTTCGGGGTTATTTATCCAGAAGAAAGACGTGATAATATTTACTACTGGCGGATTATCGAAGTTGTTTGTCTTTCATTCAGCGGCGAATTTCGGGGTTTTTTGGGGATCTGAGAGTGAATTTGAGTCACGAATTCCGTACGTGATGGGACAAACGTTTGAGGGATATAAAAACGCGCGGAACCCCTTGAAATTACAATATGTAACATTGGCCCCTAAGGTCAGACAAGATTTGAAATATTGTCTTCTTTGTTCTCTGGGCAGTAAATTATTAAATACATATCAGGAATTCTCGTCGTGGGTGTGTGTTAACCACCGGCGCGTCACATTAAATTGAAAAACCCATAAATATCCATTAACATCCCAGAACCGGTAGAATATTAATACCTTCATTAGAATGAATCTCGGCGACACTAGCGTCGCGGCGAAGTGTCTGATTGCTATTTCCATTTAATTGACGGGATTAATTCGAATGTTCACACGAAAATACTCAAAATTACTGAACGACTCGTAGAAAAATTCAATTGAACAATTAGAGATTAAGACTAATCAACGGCAACACCGAAATTTCGGTTTCAAAATATAAAATGAAGATTATAAAAAAAATGTACGCCGAAGAATAATTTATCTTAAATTAATAATTCGTCATCATGTAATACAAAAAAATTGATTTCCCGGCGGGAATTGTCTCGATATTTTTCTCTAGAAGTAATCGATTATCTGGGGATAATTCAGAATAATAATTTTAAATTTGTAATGGCGATTGATTTTCTTGGATTTTTTGTTAAATTTTGGGAAGACTCTCCCTTTTCTCCAGTCCCACCGAGACAATCCCTTCGAAATTCATAATTCATTTCAGCACCCAGACAGTGCAATCTGCTATTCAAGTACTCGAACCACCTCCCCTCATCTTAACACACGTTTTTCCCAAGGTAATTACTGAAAAACGACGACGATAACGGTATCCCCGACGTATCCTGCAACAAAACGCCTTCCCCAAAGGAGACTGCGTGGGTAATAATGAATCATTCATGAAGACACAAAGATGGAAGAGAGACATATCTGAATTATTAATTGTGATTCCACAAAAGATTCCACAAAAGATGCCACAAAAGATTTGCAATAAAAATTTAACGACTTCATGACAACAACAGGAAGCCCCAAAGAGCAATGATCTTCGAATAAGAATCATGAAATCATGACGATCTCGACAGCCTCTAAATGAAATATCATGTTATCATTTAGGAATTTAAATGACGAACAATTATAATGCGCAAATGTCTGGGGTGGAGGGTAATTGTCGGTAAAAAGTGAAATTATTTGAACACTTGTTATCCCTCGGAACTTTCTAAGGAGTGTTCGACACATCGAGTGTCATTCTTCTAAAAGGCGTGAATAAGAGATGATGTCATGGTGTCGCTGCACCTTTTCTTTATTAATGGTCATAACATTTGTCAAGTGTTCGTACTTAATACACAGATGACCTCATTCAATGGGATAGTACGCACTTCCATGCTTTATATTCAGCTGGTGCACATCACCGAGCCCATTCTTTATCCTCCAATTTCTTCTGACGGTTTTATAATCCAGAGCGATTGAAGGAATCGAGAGTTGTGATTCGGGTTTTTTTATTGGATTGACACTGCCAATCGTGGCAGCACATGGTTGGCAATTAGATTTCTCGTGGGGTCGTCTGGTCGATTGAATTTTCCAGTGATTCCATTTTTCTTGGGGGAAGATCCATTGAGAACTCCAGGGCATTTAGAAAAAATTTCATTGTCCAGAGGTTTTTCCTGGTAAATGCCTGATTGGATGAGTTGATTTTTTTTTTAGGCAGTCATGATTATTTGGTGTTTGCTAATTATTATTAGTGATTAATTTTTTGTACATTAATTCCTTTGATGGAATGGTCTTTCTGAAGAAGCACGTGCCACTGTGTGTCATGGGTGTTAGCAGCAGACAGCCTGGCAGCGCCTGGTATTTTCATTCTTGGAATAGCTGCATATTTCGCACTGGGTTCTCCTCTTCATATACAACCAATTTAACTTATTTACATTTTCTCTAGTTCCCTCCGGCTTCGCTCTCATCAAAATCAGAACAAAGATGAAGATTAAAAAGTTGCTGAGAAAATCCCTTTGATGTAGAGCTTCATGGATAATCCACTGGAATTATTTTTTCACTGCAACATTAATCAATCGTCACCAGATTTTTTGTATTCTTTATTGCCTTCCAGAAATTTCATTGCACCTTTTTATCGCTCGAATTTAATTTCTGAGTTGTGAGAAATTCAGCACAATTATTCGTCAGGTAGGACTTTGTAAAGCGTAAAGTGTGACATTGGGATAATTATTAGATTTACTGGGAAGAAGATAATGAAAGAATGAAGTGCCGAATTATGTTCTTCAATTGCGGATAATATCAAATCGGGTATTCCGTATTTGCAATTAATTTCTCCATTTAATTGTAGATTATCGATGAGAAAGTTCTTGAATTTACAATTTTGAAATAATACAGATTTTGCAGTTGATCGAATATCAAAAGAGTATATATATATATATATATATATTGATATATTAATATATATATTAATATATCAATATATCATATATATATCAATCATATATATATATATATATATATACTCTTTTGCAAAATCTGTATTATTTCAAAATTGTAAATTCAATAATTTTCTCATCGATAATCTACAATTAAATGGAGAAATTAATTGCAAATACGGAATTCCCGATTTGATATTATCCGAAATTCAAGAACATAATTCGTCACTTAATAATAATAATTATTATTATTATTATGGTAATTCGATTTTGCAAATTTGGAAATTGTTGAAAATTTTCCTGAAAATTTTCCTAACTCAAGGCCTTCTGTTACTCGTGTCGAATTCCTTCGCTCTGTAAGGTACAACGTCTTTTGATTCCATTCCTTATCACCGCGCAACTTCGATACCACAGATTTTCGATAAAAATCCGTCGATATAAAAATATCAGTGATGAGTCAGAGTGATATCATTAAAACACGCCCGAGGTACTCGCATAAAGTGCAATATCTCTTTATCTCTTTCAAAATTCTCGAAATACCGCCCCCACAATTAATAATAATAACTAAAAAATCGAGAACAAACAAAATTAATAATAAAATCAAATACTAACTAGCAAGAATAATCCAGTGTTCTGAAATTTTTTCAGTGAACAATTTAGTGAGGGATTTTGATTGAAATTGAATTCAAACTGGGGGCAATCGGGAATTTTCAAGAAATATTTAAGATTCTCGGGGGGAGTTTTTCGCAATTTTTACTGCCTCGTGATTTAGCCTTCCTCGAGAGGTGCCCATGGACTGGAGGATGGTTTATGGGTGCTCCGTGGGTGGTCTTCATCGCTGACAGACTATCCAGGATGCAATCGGCATTGCCTTCGAGACTCAAGAACCCGGTACTAGTCATTGTCTGATGCATCGGGGATACCATATCTGATGCACGAATGTTAATTTAATAGTTACTCCACCCGCATTCAACGCGCCGCATTCTGCACGCGTGGGTGTTTGGTTAATTCAGTCATTTAACATATTATTTTTCAATGGAATCGGTAATTGATTGCCGCGGCTCTATGACTTATGCGGATATTTCGTTTGTTTGACTTTCATTAATGCGATTTGCTGATGAGGAATTAATGAGGGGAAATCATCAAGTTTGACAGCTCTTGAAATTATGCGAAGACGGGGATATTTCAATGAGAAATCCATTTGTTACTCGGGAATTTCATTTTAAATTCTGCTGGTCTTGAGTCATTCAGAGGGAATATTCACGGATTATTTATTTTTCAATTGACATTTATTATTTTTTTCTACTGAAATTCTTTAGAATAAAATAAATGAATGAATTGATGAATTGTTTTTACTTCGTGATTTTATCGATTGGAGGAGATAATTACATCTATGATACAGGGTGAATCAGTTTTTGGGTGGTCTCGGCTAAAATAATGCAGGGGAAAGTCGCAAGTGCCGGTAGTTAAGGCCGCATAAAACTTTTTTTATTCCTGTTCCAACGCTTCGTTACATTGTTTTTTTCCCTGAAAAAAAAAAAGAAATGATAAAAAAACAGTAGATTTACAGACGTGTGACGAACAAGCTGGCACTGTGGCAGCAAAATGAGTGCAAAAAATGATGAAAAATTGATGTCAAGTGTCCAGAAAAAGTGGCTCTGGTTCAATAAGACGGTTCGACCGGTTCAGTTTAATATATGAGACTGTAACATTGAAATTGTTTCTATTTGTCGGCGGACTATGAAAGACTACACATGTCCCGTGCGGATGTGTCTTGTGCAAATAAAAGATTATAATATACAGTAGCTCTCTCCAAGATCTCAGACCTTCATGCACTGCGACAAATATTATGACAAGGATGATAATGAACGATGATGATTACAATAAGGCCGATAGCTACAATTTTTCTAGTCCCTTGGAATTTATCAGATACGAAAAGTCTTCCATTCCAAATTGTACCCCAGCAGTTTAATAATTTTTTCATTTAATTTCCAATTATTGAATGTTTTATTTGGGCTTTTGGTTTTATTTTAACTGAACTGATTGGTAAGTTGATGCTTGACATTTTGTCTCTAATGAAAGCTGTGATTTTCCTTCTGTTGAGGAGTATCCGTTGATTACAACCGCGCCGGACTACAAAACTCAAGATCCAATAGGATCAGCACCCACGCTGCCAGTGAAAACATCTTCAAGGCTCAACATCACCATTAACATCCAGAAACCTTACGATGGCCATAATAACACGACTATCTCGCAAGAGAATTCCCATAATGGATTACGACCGATGCGAAGTGGTCAGAAATACGCGACCAGGGAATTGACCAGTTCGCGTCCGGACAGGAACAACGGTAACGCCTCCATTCTGATCAATTGAAAAAATATCTCCAATCTAAAAATCACAATATCCAATTCAACTATTTATCCTTCATCCTATTTATTCTATTATTCTTCTACAAATTTTCAATTTCCCAAAAATTGTGGACGAAACATGACATGAAACATGAAAGTGAATTTGATTATTCTATTATTCCCATTATCATCACCACTATTACTATTATTATTATTGAATTGGCTTGAGGGAAATAATTGTTGATTTTGAGATTTGAGAGGCTAGATCGAAAGTTTCGAGGAATAAATGATTCTGTCTGAAAGTCATGTCTTTTTGCAATTGAAAATTTGATTTCACATTTCCTCGAGCAATAGGAAAGTTCTTCAATGAAAAATTTGGTTGGTACATAATGCCATGTAATCCACACGATGAAAAAAAAATATAATCCCACCGTTTCATAAGTACAATTCAATGAAGATGATTGGTGAAAGCTCGAACAACGAGTGTTATTACGTGGGCGTACGAGATTTTAGTGAATGCCCTGAGCGATTCAAGTTGTCTTGAGTAACAAATTGATTTCACAGTGTGAATTAATAAAGTTCAGCATCTGCAATAAAGTGTGGTAGCACGGGATTATGAATGTACTCGATTATCTCTGCACCTTGACACGGGGAATATAATAAAAGTTCAGCAAGACGATTGCTGCAATGGGGTTTTCTATCCGGTCGGTTCGCTGTGAACTGTGTTGAAATGACAAATCATTGATTATGGGGTACAGTGTGTGAGTAATTTCTCGATGAGATGGCAATATCGGAATTTAATACCTAGACTGGTTATTTTTAATGCGAGCATAATCAAGGATTTACTTGAAATCCTACAATCCTTGAGAACTATTCCCACAAAAAAATGTTTTTTTTTATTAATAATCATCACTGAATTGTATCTCATCACTAAATTGTATCTCATGACTAAATGTCTCGTTACCTCGAAGCCCGGCAATAAATTCTGAAATTCTCCTGAAAAAAGTGGGATTCCTTAAATAGCAAAAAATGTTCAATGAATAACAAATTAAAATGAAAATTACATTTTAATGAATGGTAAAAAGAAGATGTGATGTTCGATGATAAATGCAGAGAGGAATAGCAATGAAAAAAAAATGCCCGAGTACTTGGATATCTTCAAAAACTGGTCCACATACCCCGAAGTCAACTTTCCCATTGCTCAGCATAAAAATAATTCATTTACTTTGATAGGAAGGCATTTACTCACCCATAAAATAATATTTTTTCATCTCCAGCTGGCATGACCAGAGCGGCCATACAGCATGCAAGGAAAGTACTAACAGAAGGCAAATGCCAATGGCCGAGAGCTCGAATCATACCTGTGCAGAAGTTTTATGCAGATGCATCAGTAACATACATTCCACGCTGCGTAATCCTTCACAGATGTTCAGATGACACCGGATGCTGTGGATCAGACATTTTCACCTGCATACCAAAACAATACCGTCCAGTTGAGCTCTCCTTCTTCGTATGTATTTATTTATTCTATTCTACATTGCATTGTCAAACTATTACTAACATTCCTTATCATGAAACCAGAGATACGTAAATGAAGTGCGCCTGAGTCGAAACTCGTAAGACTGATTCCTTATTGAATTAAATTCCTTATTCCGAATCCGAAGTCGAAATTCGAATTCGGCGCATGGGGTGCGCAGTAGATCTCTTATTTATTATTGAACAATCCCTTGGAAATCAAATAATTGCGTGAATATTGAATGGAATTATGATGGCTATTAAAATTGCAATAATTTCAACGCTATAATTATAATTAGAATAATTATTGAGCTAATATTCACAATTACCATTGATTTTATAATAGAATTATAAGATTTTTCAACTGGACATGGAGTGAATTAATTGAAAAATAGGTCAGCGCAATTAATTCCCTCGTTATGTTTGACCAATTAGTTGGGATTGAAGTAATGATTTTCAATTTAGAGCAATGACTGTTGATCAAGTGAAAATAATTCCGCTATCGGTAATGATTTTTTCAGTGGTACAGCAATTTGCTGAATTTTATTTGGCAGGGGTGAAATGATAATTAATCTAAATTTCATTGGCGAGTAGGATAAAAATAGGTGATATATAAGTGAGTGGTTGGTGTGTATGTAGGGCAAGAAGTTTATGAAGACACCCAGGGACCGGAAATATTTGATGTGATAACGGTCGATTTACGACGAACCAATTATCGAGTTGTGGTTGACGATGGGCAATGGTTTTGAGCTCTTGTTGAGAATTTCAATGGAACTGTTTGATCCTGAGGTGTACCATAGGAAGTGTTTACGACCTACTCGCGATTCGTCAACGGTAATTAACCCTCGACTTTCGACTATTTTATGAGCTTCCGGGGACTTCATAAAATTAATTACCCGGAAAATCGGGGGATAATCGCCGACTGCAATTGTTCGAAACTAATTATTGAATCATTATCATTTTTACTAAAATTCGAAATCAATTTACAACCACCAGAATAAATAATTCGATTCATCATCAATTCAATAATCATTCAATTTTGATTTTTAATAATTTAATTAGTTTTTTTTATTTAATTATCCGTGGTAGGAATTGTTTATTCTGCCAGTTAACCTTTCAAGTTATTGATTTTAAGTTTTTTGAGAGAATTAATACCGAAATTCATCGCAAAAACTAATTTACGTGACAGATAATCAATTATCGATGATAATTGCACGTAATTGGGAAGAAAAAATTTTAAAACCACCGAAACGTTTCCCACTCGACATGAAAAGTATAATTTCCCTCGTGAATTACTTCCCGACTCACCGCCACTTCCCACCGAATTTTTCCCATGTTCCCTTTAACTCATTCCCATCCCATCAAGGTCTGATCCCGAATTAACCGAATATTTATCCACCGGATCCCCACCATTAGATTCCGTAAAAAGTTCAGCTCCGTAAATATCAATATTATGAGAGAAAACAGCGGTTAATAACACAGAACTATATTTCTCCTTCTCTGGAATTAGACATTTGATACACGGAAAGAAATATTTTTTGATAAAAATTAGGTGTCTTTTCTGTAATTCCAGAGCGAAATGTCATTGTAGGAAATTTTACGGAATTTTCACGTCATTTCTATTCAAACTCACAATTTTTCTGTGGCTTTCCGTCATTGTTATTCGAATTATCAGTGAAAAATTATGATACCATCATTTACATTTTTCAAGTCGATTCCGTAATCGGTAAGCGAACAGAAAGTTCGGTAATTTTTACTAAATATTTCTGTGCGTGTAGCCGTGAAATAAAATTCGAGTTCTTCCACTTTGCTGTTTTTTTTTGGTTCGCTGACGTTCTAGGAATAATATTTTCCTAAAGTTATCCGAATTTTCCATTATTTGATTTCAAATTCCATTTCAATTGAAATTAATCATTAAATTTTTCATTTATCTTAAAAATTCAACAAAATCAAGTTCTCCATAATAAATAATAATTGATCTCTCAACGACAGCTTCATTCATACCTATCATAAAAAATCAGCTTAAACTACAATTGAATTTCTAATTAACTGAAAATTCAGGAAATGCGGAGTTGAAAATGGGAAATTACCAGAACACTCAAGAAATTAACAGGTTGAACCTTCAAGTGTAATTTCCCAAGAGAGCAGTTGCTGGTAATTAGGAAGATAAAAAATCTAAAAAATCTCTGTCAAAAAGTCGATGATTTTGGGGTGCCTCTGGGTGATTCCACCCTTGCCCCGAGCACCCAGACAGTCCGAGTTACATAAATACCCGGAGAACACTTCCGCGATACCAAAATACTCGGTGATTTATGGTATTAGCACGATGGTTTCACATCGTGAAAGAGGACCCACCAGGAGACAACTCATTCCATCTCCACAGCCGGTGATACGTGACGCGGAAAGCTCGTTTAATTATGTGTCCATGCATATAATCACAAACGATGCAGTTGACGTTTTCATTTTAACTCTCCGATTTAAACGTGAAAGCACCTCGAGGGCTCAGGAGACGAAGAAAAAAAAAAGAGACAAGTTCAGGTGAATGCATTGGTGTCTGGCTCCCAAGAAATTCCGATTATCGCCTCAACAGATTTATGACGTCCCTCCCCGGTTAACCCGAGACCATTAGTTTTATCGCAAAAAAGTGCTTCAAAGTGCAGGGACCAATTTAGGGACCAAATTTAGAGGCTTTTGAGAAATGGAAAGAAAGGATGATCTGTCAGAGAGATTTCTCTGACGTGACAGATCTCATCTTCGTGTCAGACTTATACAGACCTTCCGGGATTGGATACCAGTTTAAAGTGCTCGGGAGATTAACCGGATGCTTATGGAAAAATTTTATAGAAAATCTAGCGGTTTCTCTAAAAAATTTTAAAGGTTCAACGATAAATTCAAGACAAGAGATTCAAAATTCGTCTACCGTTGTAATTTTTTGCCGAATATTGTACAGAGAATAGACAACCAACAATTAACTAATAAATTTAAATAGAAAAAAAAAGTGAATTAAAATCGATTGAAAAAAACTTGAATTGAAAAATCCTAATGACAACTTATATAATTCCGAATCGAAGCCATCCAGAACACCTGAAATAAAATCATTAAATTCTTCAATAGAATTCTCACAGACTTTATTTTCCTCGTCAAGTTAGCTAGAGCACTTGACGGTCACGAAATAAAATATGTGACAGTGCATTAAGGAGACTGAACGTTGCAGGCAGCTGCAGTTTAAAATTTCGTAAAGCCTCGATGGTTGTGCCAAGAATTATGCTCAAGGGAGGTTGAAGCTGACACAGAATGAAAAGAAGTTGAGCTATTGTCCAATGAAGTCCGACCACTCGGTTTTATTCTGCACTACCACTTGTGGTGAGTATGTGGCGAATGTGCATTCCAGACTGATGCGAAAACTCTGGGATGGAGATGCAGAGGAATTAAGACGCTAGACCATATCTATTTTAGTCGACAGACATCAAAAGGAGTTGCTTCGTGATTCATACAGCAAATGAGGCATCTCCAGGGGTCATACCACACACAAGAGTGATCTGTTTGGAGAAAGACAATTATCTGATCACAAGATCTCCACTCCTAGCTCATCCACTCATCTCCACTTAAACAAAACAAATTTTAATTAACACATCCCCCTCATCCTTTTTTCCATATAATTTATTTATTTATTCAAGAAATTCGGATATACTCAACTCGTTAAAATTGCGGTACGAATTATACAATTGCATTGTGCAGTTGAAATTTATATGAATTACCATGAATTATGGTCAATTGTTAATTACTTGTTAATTACTTGTTAATTACTTGTTAAATACTTATTATGAAAATAATGATTGAATTGATTTTGATAAAAATGATGCACTCCGTGAGAATAAATCTGAGTTCTGGCTTAACAAATCCCAATAACTGGTCACTAAACTGCGAAAGCTGAATTTTATCTTGATAAAATCCAATTACGTAGGTGTCCACGAATTTTTTCAATTACCCATGGAGAATAATACCTCGTACGTCGCCGCCTACACGTAGGGTGTCCCCTCATAGTCTCAGGGTATCTCATATCCCTCCGTAAATAGTTATATCAGCAGTTAAACCACGAGCATACCAGACACTCTAGCTCATACAAACAGCCATTTCTATTTTTGCAAGCATTGCACTATTCCTACTGTTCATTCTACACGAATTACCCATCGAGTCACGTCTGCCGGGTGTCGGAAAGACATCGGATATTCAACACTCAAGCTTTCTCATGAGTAATGAGCTTTCACATCCAGAGATGTTCTCCAACAATATTTATGCTCAATAAAACATTCCACTCTCTGCATAAATCCCGGCATTCTAGGAACACTCGAAGTCCTATTTTTTCTTCCCAATAAATATTTTTATTAAAGTTTATTATCCGGAAATTCAGAGAGAAGACTTCAGACATCAGCCGAGAGCTGTCAATTTGTTGAGGGATCTATTCTTTCCTATTATTCTTTCCTATTATCGATATTTCGATGAATAACAATCGAATTTTAATGATCTGTAAATTGTCAAAAATACATTACCCTGAATAATCAAAATAGAATTTACCTTCTAGAGTTTCCAAACTCCCAGTGACGAAATTACATCGAATTGCAGTGTAACTGTCAGTTGTTAAAAATGAAGTACGCACCAGAAATCTCAGCCAAAGATTTCACAACCCCGTAGTATTTTCCAGAAAATAGTGTGCGAATATTTATTTCCGAGGTATTTGTGACCCATTGGAAGTTCTCCATCTCTAAATCGTAAATTAAACCCAAAAATAGTGAAGAAACATTGAAAATTGTTTAAAACCATCGACACTCTGCAACTCTAAATATAAAACTGACTAACGAGAATAATAGTCATTTGGCTAACGAGTGTCCACACCGATTAGGTAAATTTATCACGCAATTGTTTTCACAATATCTTTATTGCCAGCAATATAGCAACGAGTGTACGTGAAAAACTGGTTTGCTAACGCATTGCCAACAACGTTGTTGGCCTCAACCAACAAAACAAACGTCCAAATAATTAACATTGCAGCTTTCCGCAAACTAATGTTCAACGAGATAAAAGGGGGACTTGATCACGGAAGTGATTGGAAAGCAAATTGAAGGTAAATGGACAATCCTTTTCTCCCGGGGTATGTGACACGCACACGCAATGAATGGAATAAATAAATAAATAAATAAACAACGATCGTTAAAATAAAGAGAAGAGGAGGGCAATGAATCCACGAATACGAACCACAATATCGCCAGAAGATAGAACTGTCCTGGGGACGTTGAGGAATTCACTAGTGAAATTCCGATCTAAAGTCCAGGACGACCGGTTCTCAGGCTAGAGAGGAAAGATAGATGTCCTCTATTAGCTGGCTAGACAGACTACTAGCAGACAGATGGATTTATATCTAGTCTCTATCATCAGGAAAACCGATGTCTCTCCATTGACCTTTGATGCTTGTTGTCGGATCGTTTCATTCGTTTAATCTCTCATTCCCTCTTCAATGGCTGACAATGGACTTTTCAAATTGCAAGTTAAACTTGATTCTGCATTTTTATAAAGAGAAACTGGAGAAGTGAATATATTTATTCGCGGGTAAGAGACGACCTGCGAGAGAATTCAGAGGAATTTTAGTACTCATTCAATGTTTATTACTTGTGAGAGCACGAGGAATGGAGAAGAAATAAAAAATCGGAAAATTTATCTCGTTGATACTGAATGACAATCTGCACCGTAAATTTTTGTAACTTTTCACTAAAATTTAATAAAATATCAATAAATTTTTGTGAAAAGGTATAACAATTGGTGTATCGGGATGAAACTTTATGAAAGGATAAATCATGATGTAACGGACAAACGCTATATTTTCATATCCCAATCAGATCGATAGTTTTCAATGAATCTCCGAAAAATAGGAAAAATAACAAAATACCCTGGATGTTTCAAGGCAGTGCGAACATTTTTCAGCGTTTTTTCTAAACTTTTAAAAAGAATCACCAAAAAGTGGAGGAAAACGATGAAAATTATCGCACCACCACGAAACGTTATATTTTTTAACATCAATCCCATCGATAATTTGGAAAAAAAATGATAAAACGTGAATTTTGGCTATATATGGACGTGGAGCAGTCTTCAAATGATAAATTATTATTGGGAGCAGTTGGACAAGGATGAAGGTCAAAACGTTTGGGAAAAATCTGGAATAAAAATGGAAATTCATGGCAGAAGTGGATCCTTGGAACGGGGTAATCCGATGCCTGAGGATTTATCGAGTAAGACATACCCGAGGCTTTACCAAAGGTTAATCAGCTCAAGTGGCGTTCATCTAACTCATATCCATCCGCTGCCAACAGTCTGGTTATCTCGGATAATAGAAAGCACGCGGCAGCAATTTCACTGGGAGTCCATGCAAATACCCTACGGGAAATTCAAATGGCAGTTCCCTGATGCCAGATAAATTGTCACGGGCGGAAATGGCTTCCAGCACGGAGAGAAATGTTTAATAAAAATTACAGAACCTTCAGTTCGCTTACCGATTACGGAATCGACTTGAAAAATGTAAGTTTATAGTCATATTTCGCTCCGGAATTACGGCTCGGGATTTTGATTGAATATAATTCACAGTCACATAATTTCTACCTGATGTCACGGAATCATTCTGCGGCGTTCTGTAATTGGTATTTGAATTATCAGCGAAAAATTACGGTACCACCACTTACATTTCAAGTCGTTCCCCTAATCGGTAAGCCAACTGTAAGTTCCGTAATTTTTACTAAATATTTCTCTCCGTGTGTAACGTTTGTTTTCAACGCCTCGTCGCGTGTACGCAAGATCATGATCCAGCTCATGCGCGTCCAAAGACGTTGATTTATGCATTCGCTTTATCGTTATTTACCACCTTAAATTACACGTTTCATATTGGCAATGAGGGCAACTAGCTACCTGTCATCACTCCCTTGATCATTGCCTCCAGTGACGGTACCATGTCGTATGCATTAACTCGATATCCGGTTTATCTTGAAAATTCACTTTTCCGTCACACCGATTTTTTTAACTAAACCTTTTCAATTATTTCCGTATCATCTACGATCCGTCCTACGATCCGTCCTTGTAAAGATAAAAGAGTTATTGAATAAAATTATAACCAATTGAACTGAATCCTGTGAGAATTTCACTGATTACGAAATTTTTTTCAGCAAGAGGAATATCTTTCGTAGTGTGGGTTCTGCGGAATAATTAATAAAAAAAAAAGAGAAAAAGGGACAAGTCGTGATGGAGTTCGTTGTAACTGTCGACGTGGACAACGTCGACCTGTAAATTCATTCGATATTTTTTTTACCCTGCGATATTGTGGACAATTGCAGGCGCAGGTTCACATGATGGACGTGCAGTCTCATGAGCTCATTCATTGTTTTCTGTAATGGTTATGATAATAATTATGGTGGTGAATTTAATTGCCAGTACTGGATGGAGAATGTCTTTATCTGAGGTGTTGTCACATTAATCGTGGAAAAGGGCAATTGAATTGTTGCGGTTGGGTGGAGTAGCTGTTGAGTCGTGTCATTGTTCCTGTCGAATGCCTTTTGGTCGTCGTGATGAATCAATCTGATTTTGTTACAGGTAGATCGTGTTGGGGGTCCCAAGACTGTGCAGAAACTGTCGTTTCACAATCACACGGAATGCCAGTGCATCAAAAGACATTGGTTCGAAGAGAACACTATGAACAAGCTACAAGGCAAAAACCATGAGATTCAGCTAGGGCATGATATCGGCCCCTCACCGCAGAACAAAACGTGAGTGCCTGTCAAGGTCTTTAGTATTTCATGCCTAGAAAACATTTTTTTAGGAATTATTATAACAAAGAATCAATTATTGCGGTTAGTCTATCTTAAGTGAATTCCTTGACTGATGGAGTTTTTTTTTAATAGTTACAGCTTCATTAGTATTTATTTAATAATCTGGGTTTTTTTTTCTACTTCCTCAAGGTGTCGATGTCCGGCGGAATTCACACCGAGAATTACTTCCGATGGTGAGTGCCAGTGCAAATGCTTCGAGAGCAACACGCAGTGCGTATTTGCAAGAAAAGGAAAAGTCTTTTTCTCCGTGAGAGACAGAATGTGAGTAATTTCTTCGAAACATCGGGCAATTGCAAGCCAAACTATAGCAAATCTTATAACAATTGTTTCTCCGTTAAAATAAAAATTGAATTGATCTAATTAATGGGATTAGAGCAGACAGTAAATGAAAATTTCAAATTTTAAGCAAAATTGAAAGAAAAGAAAATAAATTCCGAAGTATTTTTATAAATTTTCCCCCATGGCCTTCAGAACTGAAAGAGAACACTTGAAAAAATTCCACTTGAATTAATCCCATGACGAGCGAGGACTGAAGCACTTGGAATTTCTCGATGATTTCCAAGAAAATCTATAAATACTAAATGATCGATTACTCCTCCTGAAAATATCTCCGGCTCTTGTATTAATTCTAATTCAATTGACTCGTGGGGACTAGAGAATTGAGAGTAATGATGAAATAGTCATAAAATAAACGCAGTAAAAGGGAATTATCTCACAAATTCATAACTCGATTCGTCACCCACTGATCCATTGACTCACGACAACCTCTCGATGATTAATTACCCCTTGCACATGTTTTTTTGTTCTCAGTTGCATACAGAAGAAGGAGTGTGCAATGCCTACATGCGAGTTTGGAGAGTACATAATGGATCAGGGCAGGTGCCCTAAGAAAAGGGATAAGATCGATGCAATAACGAATTATCCAGGCAACAATGATCACTCCAGACAATGATGCTAGATCATTATCACTTTCTAATTTGTAAAAATATCATCGAGTGCCTCCAGCAAAAAAATTACTGTAGACAATGTCTAGTTATTGAATTCATTCCTCAGAGGATATATCTTTCATAAATAATTATTTTATTATTATCACTATTTTCCTTTTTGCATTATGTGCGTACTTTTGTATTAATGTGTCAAATACGCTTCCAATTGTATTTAATCGATAGAAATAATTGTGTTACTTTCATTATGATTAATTTAATAATTTTCGCCTAAGACAGTGTCAATTAAAATATGTTAATGTCGCAATTGATGATCTTTCTATGTTCATTTGAATTTGTCAGTTTCAATTGATCGACAGTAAATTATATTGAAAACTTTGTCTTATCAGCGTGCCATAATTTAGATGGGCTGCATGTAAATGTATATTGATTCATTAGTTTGAGGATATTAAAATAATGGAGAGAAAAAAATTAATTAATGGCTATTGCGAGAATGGTAAACTGGGTTAATTCTATACTCTCCCGATTATGTTTGCATGCTTTCACGTGTAATTGAGTTACCTCGAGGTAGCGAGTGGAAATATACCGCATAACGATCATTTCTTACTCATTTATTCATCCTGGACCTCAGCCGAATTGTTTTCCTTTTATTTTATTTCCCATAAAGGCGCTACATTTTTTCATTCATTTTTTCAAACACGTGATTAATTGAATTTAGCGAATTTCTTTTGTGGAAATAATATTTGTTTTATTTCTGGTGAGTCAGAGGAATCATCGTAGTGATTAATTTGTGACAAGTTTATCGAATCGGGGGAAAATGGGTAACGCCTCGATCATAATGATTTATTCAATTCTGAGATCAAGTGATTATTGCGCTTCAGAGATTGAGGATGAAAGACTTCATCGAGAGATAATTTCCCAGCAAAATATATATCCGAGGATCTATTAAAGAAAAATTATCGCATTGCGCTTCGGTGGGAATTCCCCGAAGAATTTTTCCCATCCAAGTTTTTTACTCATTACTTTTGCTATTACCTAAGCGAAAATGATTTACGTCTTTAATGACAAATTAAATGTTTATTTGTAAAAAATAAATTGGACCAGTTAGTGACTTTTTCTTCAATATATTTGCCAAGATATAAATTAACATATGAAAAACATATGAAATATGAATTATTACCAGAGAAATACTATAATCATAATCATGAATTTTTACAATTTGTTTTGATAATTGTCTTTTACCAACTGAAATAGGAATTGCAGTTGAAGTGCAGAAATTGACCAGAAGAGCGCAGAAGCTGCTGATGAAAGTAAAATTTAGAGTTTCTCGTTGTGGCCAACGGAAGTTGAAGTCGCCACTATTACGATTGATTCTTTTTCAGGAGAATTGTGTAGCCTACACGTTGTCGTTACAGTAAGTCAATAATTTTTCATAATTTTTTCCCCAAAAGAAGAATAAATTGCGTAAAAAAATGAGCAACAAAAGACAAATGAATTATCGCCCCTTCAAATTTTCATCTATTCCTCCGTCAAATGTTTTTCGTCAGACCGAAGAATTGACAGGATTCCCTGTCGTTTTTAGGTTATCCCCTGTGAATTAATTTTCCAGCTAAATTTCCAGTTTGATCAGACCTCCCAATAACAGTAATTATCACAATTAACTAATTGTTTACATTTAATTATTCGAACGGATATTTTTGCGGTAGAAAAACATTCTCTTAGGAAGTCAATGGTGAAAGAGAATTCGCGATACTTCATTGAGATAATAATTATTTTTCGATTTACAGTTTATTGGCGAGGGAGAAAAGACTTTATTTTAAAAAATTACTGTTTATGAGAATGTGATTGGATTTTCCAGGTGAGCCACAATGCAGATTTTCGTCAAGACTTTGACGGGAAAGACTATCACCCTTGAGGTTGAGCCTTCTGATACCATCGAAAATGTCAAAGCCAAGATTCAGGATAAAGAGGGAATTCCTCCAGACCAACAGCGATTGATTTTCGCTGGGAAACAACTCGAGGATGGGCGTACTCTCTCTGATTACAACATCCAAAAGGGTAATTATGAATAACTCGATAATCCACCGAAAAGAGTGTCCAGTAATCATCTTTCAATTATTTAATTAAAACAGATAAAAACATTTGACCTATCAGAAAAAAATATTGTTATAAAAACGTGACGTTTCGATTGCAAATTAAATGATTAAAGTATCTCTCTCAAATCCTGTCAATAATTTTACTTTGATAGAATCAACTCTGCACTTGGTGCTTCGTCTTCGTGGCGGTGTGATCGAGCCCACCCTGAGAATCCTAGCTCAGAAGTACAATTGCGACAAGATGATCTGTCGCAAGTGCTACGCACGTCTTCACCCAAGAGCAACAAATTGCCGCAAGAAGAAGTGCGGACACACGAACAACATCCGCCCCAAGAAGAAGTTGAAGTAAACTGTGGGATCACGGGCAGGTCTTCGAAGAATATTCTATTTTTTCGATTATGCAGACGAACGCAAAGCCTGTGTCCTATTTCTATCAATAAATAAAACATCAAAATGACATGAATATCTCATTGAATTAATTTACCATTAAAAATGTTTATTGTCTGATAATTTCAAGTTAAATATTAATCAGTTAATTAATTAATTAATCAAATTGATATTGCTGAGGGATTTCCATGAATTGGTCAGAAAGCCTCTCTGCAGGGCACCCCGAGGATCATCTGCTGTTGCCTGGCATATTTTTCATAAAGATGAAGATCCATGGGACTGGGGGCGAAACCCCCATTCCTCCCCCTCTGGACATACTGCTCATAAATACTGACACTTATGTCAGAGACCTTGGGAAGCTCCACCCTGACAGGTACGACGTCCGGAAATGTCGCCTGCTGGACCATTTTGGACCTTAGACTAGAGTGATCGCTGTGGTGAGTGGAATTTCTTCCCATCATTACATATCTCTTATAGAGAATGAGATCACTTCTCCTGGGGATCTGGGGCTCGACCCCGTACACTTCCCTCATCGAGGGAAATAGGCTCTCAAAGCTCATCACCTCCCCTGGCTCCTTCAGGGGAATCAGTTGACTGTCACTGCCATGTCGCGAGTCCTCGTCGTCTGAACTCGTATCCACACTAGAGCTCGCACTGCTCGCATTGCTGCTCGTACTGCTCTGCCCTGTCATTGAGGGATTCCTGATGTTAGCATTTTTACTGGAAGTCTCCTCTCTTCGCCTTCCTGGCCTGATTCGCACGGCAAAGGGACTGAAATTCGTGGTGAAATGCGGCATAAAGTCTCGCACCGAGTGACTCACCTAACGAATACAAAAGCCAATGAGTGCATTTTTTTCACGATAAGTTTATAGCTGATATCTTTTCACCAATCGAACATATACGATATTTTTGTTTACCGTGGACTCTCGTTAAGTATCCACGGTCGGGAATGTAAACACATCGAATTCGCACTAAAGAGTTCCGAGAATTTTAAAGGGAAAAATAATATTTTCAGTTTCGATTGCGCTTTTTGATGTTTACGGGCAGAAGCTCGCAAAAATTTCAGGGAAGCGGGCAGTTATCGGCCGGGTACTTAACGGAAGTTCAATGTATACGCTTTTTGTAGAGAAATTAATTATAAAAAAATCACTATCTCCCTCCAGTTCTAAGATATTAGCTACGAATGAGATGAAGACATTCCTCGAAATCCCTAGGAAAAAAGCCCACCTGATAAGCGTAAATATCAGCCAGCTGATTGAGTTCAAAGGGTCGATGATAGTCGTAATAAATATCGACCATCTCCTCTTGGGAATGTTGCACCTGAATCATCTCAGAGCAGGTCTTGGCGACCTGATTGTAAGCATAAGGCAAGCATTTGTAGACCTTGTCGTCCCACCACTGAGTGAGAACTCTATTCCTCCTTCTGTACTCGACAGCAACTTTGTTATGGAGATAATAATCCGTCAGCATCTCCCAAATCGGTGGTTTCCCCTCCTGTGGCACGAAAACCCCGAGAAACAGGTTGATAGTATGCTGCTTCTCCTGATCGCTGAATGTATTGCTGTAGTATCTGCTGAGAGTCTGCATGATGTCATTCCCTTGACTAGTCCAGGGGGCAGTCTTCCTGTACGTCTTGATCCTGTGAACGAGCTGAGAGCCCCCATATTGCAGAGCAAGAGTGTCACCATGATCCTCGTACATCTCCTCAAGCATTCTAACGCAGTCAGAATCAAACTCCAGCTTTGGCTGCTCCAAGACTCCAAGAGCACATAACTGATAACCTAGTGCACACTTTCCAATGGCAAATTGCGCAGTATTTGTTCTGTCGAGGCAATCCACACAATTAGTCCTGATAATTCCAGTCTGAACTGTTCCCTTCGTGAGGAACAAATCCCTGATCTTATCCTCGATCAGGGGATTCACCTCCACATCAGATCCCTTGGTAATCGAGCTCGTCATCTCCCTGTGACTTCTCCTGACACTCCCTGAGGGATTGAGGACTCTTCTCTGGTTGTAGTACGGCTCCTGAGACTGGAAGATTCCAGTCTTGAGGACTGCGTTGTTGGCGATATTGCCTAGTCTTCCCATGACGTTCGCAGTCTTTCCTTTATTCATCCTCGCCATGTCGAAGCTTACGTACTGGATCTGATGGTGGAGGGGTAGAAATTGATTGAGATACTCCACAGCGTCGAACATCTCTTCACTCAAGATACTCTCGTGTTTTTTCTTCTCCCGTTTCTTCACGAGATTGAGGATGATAATGGGGGCACCGTAGCGTTTTAATAATTCATTGAAGTGGGCCCCAGTGCACTCGAAAAATGGATCCGCTAGAACACAGGAGATTGTCGGCTTTGGCACCATTTTGCTGATATCCTGGGACCAGTACCCAGGAACCGATCCCCTCATCTGGACGAAGGAGCTGAATCTACCGTTGTGAAGGGAACTCACTGCCGAGTCGTGGACTATTTGTTCAGTCTCCACCTCATTAGCAACGTCACCCTTGCAATTGGCTCCACGTTTCAGGAATCTCGTACCAGCGTATCTGTTACTTCTTCTTGCAATCAAAATAATGTACATCGATCTGCCAAATATGCTGACGTTTGATTGGCCAACGAAACCGTGTGTGATATAGAGGATCCAGTCCCTGTGGAGGTCCTTCTCCACGGGTTTCAGCAGGTGATCATTCCAGACGAAACGACGATGAGGATTGCTTCGTATCCCATACTCGTCACTCTTCTGCCAGTTCTTTCTCGACAGCCACATGTTGAAGAAGTCCTCGTCATTGCCCACTGTATTTTGACTTGTCGATTCATTTGTCGTCTCAGATTTGATGTGCTTTGGAGCTGCTGAATTCGTTTGCAGGGTCTGAGTCAAATCATACGAGTAGCTGAAGTAAAAATTGCTATTCAGATCAATACTCTGGAACATCTTGACATAGCGTTGCTCGTCTGGGTGAAAAATACGGACGGAATCATTCGGGATGTAGATCATCGTTGTGTCCTCGATCTTGTAGATCGTGTGGTGACCGATTACTGCAACACGTCGGCGTTTTGTCACGAGGATGAGATAATAGCCCTCCAGGAAACGAATGAAGCCAACGATTCCGAAGGCTGATACCACCTTTGCTAATCCCTGGGACTTTGAACGATTACCACCCTTTGAACGATTACCCTGATCTATCATGTTTACTAGCTCTATTATTTCGTCTTGGGTATATTCCATCTTGTCATCCACCAGCCAGAGCTCTCGGGGCTCTTGACGGTCGATTTTTAACACGCGGAAGCGAGTTTGAGTATTGTTCGAACCCATCAAGTAGAATCTCTGAAAGCAAAGGTTTCAAATGGAAATTTCAATATGCGTTCGGTTTTTCTATTTAATTATATTCCAAAAGATAAAGCAATGTGCCACAAAAATTGACTAAAGTTTTTGTAAGAGTTTCCTCCGGTTTTTTGTTAAATTGTTCATTTAAATAATTAAAAACAATAGCATTCTTTAATGAAACTATTAGACTTTCTCAATTCTCCATAAATGGCTTATTTAATTCTGCGACAGAGTTGGAATTTGTTATGGATGTTTTTTTCTTCAAAAAAACGCTGTGGAATAATTTAGAAAATAGTTTGAAACAGTTGGGGGTTCTTAACCAACATTTTTTTGTTTATTTCATTAATTTTTGCAAGTAGACTTACTGATTTGGTCTCGTATAGTGCGATTTTTTGGATCGACGAGATGATCGGGTGGAAAATGATGGTTGGCGGCTGTTTGTTATCCATTTTTGCATTATTCCGGGAGTACAGAATTTTGACAACTTGCGGATTATTCCAAATTTACAAGTTTGTGTACAGTGGTACCTAATCGGAGCGCGCCTGCGCAGACTCAAAGTAATTGCGCAACTTTTGAGCTCAAGATGCCATTTTACCAGTTCAATCAGTTCACTGGTCGATTGAAAAATTCAACAAATCTCCAGCCACTCTATCCAATTGTGAGTAATTCCTCATTTTTCCATAATCAAAGACACTGTCGAAATCTTCTGCTTTAGAATCAACTGTTAAACATACTATTTTCACTCATGTGTCTGATTACACAACTCGTCGATACGAAAATTATTTTTCCACCCCATTTTTCTGGGTTTTTCCATCGCAATAATTACGAAAGACGCAAATAAAAATTGGCAGTGGAAAAATTAATGACAACAAGTAATTGTTGAGGGGTAGAATGCGCCAATTGTTGACTGTCAGAGTAACAATCAACTTAACCTCAATGTCTGCTTTATGGATTATTCCTTAATTTTCATTTTTCACTGTTGAAAAGATTGAGGGAATTTTCTCGTTATTTAAAATCATATATATATTAATATTCGTTACACGATCTAAAAACTGCCGACAATTTTTGCTGATTCCATTGAAAAATTCCGTGGATTTTTATATACATGAACTTATTTAGCATGTGCCAATTTATTTGAATTGATAAGTATTTTCGATTATTTTGCATTCAGTCTCCGAATCCTCTGCAAACAGCTGATCAGCCAACTATGATCTGGGACAGTGTCAAAACACAGGCCGCCAAGGTCAACAGCCCAGCTGCAGGGTCAGGAGGCAATGTCAGTTCTTTACCTCCTCAGGTGGTGGCAAAAATGAAGAAATTCCAGGTAAATTATCCATAAAAATATTACAAAACCCCCAATAGAAATGAAATCAATTCCATTTGCTGGGATAACTCTGTAGGTCTCTCCTAGATAATAGTAAATAAAATAATAATTGATTACATTATTTTTGTAGACGTTAGGTTGGAGGGGGACTCCAGTCTACCTCATGGGAGGAAGCCCCGATAAAATTCTGCTCGGCCTCACCATAGCAGTCATGGGCTGGGGATTCGTTGGAGTCGGTGACTTCGTCTGGCGCAACCTGGACAAAAAATAAATTAATAATTTTGAAATCCATTGGTAGAACTGTAACATACACTGGAAAATTAGAAATATCAGATTCATTCGCAAAAAGAAATAAACAAATTCTGTACAATTTCCTATTGTTAATCGAGATATTCCTAACAACAATTCTGCGAGGAAACCTACCTTGACACCAGAAATTAAAGTAGATTCCCCGAGGCAGTGAAACTCAGGAACTCACTCGATTTCTTCACTCTCTTCATTCAAAATTTCCCATGTAAAGTTCAATAATCATTTCTATGAATGTAAAAATTAAATCAGGTTTATCCAGATATTATTATTGTCTGGACATTGAATAGTCGATTGCAATGGCGTCGCCTCAACCTTGAAGTCTCCTGTTGACATTCAATAGGAGTGAGGGCAACACTTTTATCCATTACCCTCCGCGTCTGCACGTGCATTTGAACCTGTTCTGTTCTCTAATTTGCATTTGCAATTAAATGTCAGGACACTCACGAGAGAGTTCCCCCCGAGATGAATCGATAATTAATATAAATTAAAAATCGTTAGTTATTGTGGGGCGGATTAGATATAGAGGATGGCGAGCTCCGAGGAATCTCCGAAAGAAACCCCAGGAAACACCGAGGAGGACCTCAGGATCTTCGAGACTCTCTGTATCTCTTCACCAGATAAGGTGATGATAAAATTATAATTCAAATAAACAGCTACCGAAATTTGCACCAGCTTTTATTTTCAATTTCCACATTTCAGTTAATTCCAGGCACTTTAGCAACGGAAAACTTTATTTATGTTAAATCAGTTGTTTAAAAAAGTTTTCAGTTGATTTTTTTAAGGATTTCAGCGATTTTTAAAATAAATAATAATTTGACGTCAGGAAATATTGACCTGCGGGAATAAGGGCGCGTTGCCATAGTATTTCTGCGGATCGATTTTTCACCTGCTCAGGTGTTGGTATACTTCCTCAAGTTCTTCGTAATGCCACGGAATTTTCAAATATCATTTGCGGTTGTTTATTGCGCGGGATACGCGGTTTATTTCTAGTCAACATTTTGCAGCAATGGGGAATTTTTTTTTAGGAATAGTTGTCGCTCCTTCCTGAGGCTCGGGATGAGCTCGTGCATTGTGTTGTCACGATATGCCCTATCACGAGTAGGAAACCATTTACATGGATTCGCCCGATGAATTTCTGCGCCCGTCGCCTCTCGCGGGTCCCGCGATTTTCGCGAAAGAAAAAATAGTAATTTGTGAATTATTCCCTGAAATCAGGCGCCCTTTACATTTCACCCGGAGGAAAATTCGCAAACAGATTTAACCGCCATTTTTTGAATCTGGCGATATCTTTTCAAAAGTCAAAAAACTTTTAATAAAATTAAGTCAAAATTTTTAGTCTGAATGCTGTAATGTAATAAATAATACGATAAATCTAGTAGAAATCAGAATTTGACAATTCAACTGCCAAAAATTGTACAAAAATATTATGATTATCAGGAAAAAAAATTAAACGCAAATTTCCGGAGAACAACATAAGAATTTATTTATTATAAACCGATTTGTCCGAAGTAATGATAAATTCTCGTATGGAATTCGAGTGAAAAACATTTGCCGTGGATATCGACTCGATGAGTAGAACGATATATTTCCGCGATATTTAACCGCGGTTCGAGATGAAATGAGGGAGAAGTATTGGGTCATTTATCGATTCAACAATATTCCAGTTGGAGCAGGAAGATATGAGCCACGATGTCACGACGTGCCTGAAGAGCGAATTGGCGGTACTGGAGTACAAACGAGATCGACTTTCAGCCGAAGTAAGTGATTAATCCATCCAATTGAGAGTTATCGTTTGTTGATGGTACCTAATTGATTTTCAGTTGGAAGAGATGAAGTCCACGGTGAGATGCAAGGACTCTAGGTTCCTGGAGTTACAGGTGGAGGCTGATCAGCTGAGGGAACAGGCTGCCAGACAGAACTCCATCATCTCCAGTCTGAAAAAAAGAATCCAAGTAATATCATCTCGAACTGTCCTCCAATGTTCATTCGAGCGGAATTACTTCCAGCGAATTTCAATTTTCCAATCGATCATTTCTACCCCCAGGACCTGGAGGATCGAGAGAGGAATCTGTACGCAACTCAGGGTCGAAGTGAAATAACTCTCCAGAGCCTCCAGAGAGACCTGAAATACCACGAGGACAAGCATCGAGAGTACGAGAAAAAAATTTGTCAATTGGAGCACCACATGTCGGAGGAGATCGAGATGAAAGAACGTGCGCGCTTGAATCTTCACGATTTTGTTCGACGATTGGCGCACGCACTCAACAGCGAATTCTGCGACAGCACCCATCACACACCGGAAATGGTGATTCACAAGGCTGAGGAGTTGGTTCAAGAGGTCAACAGGCTGCGTACGAAGACAACTAGTGTAGAAAGCCACTTGACATCCGTTGAAGTGGAAACGAAAAGCCTCCGAGATGCCCTAGATCGAGCCAATATCGACAGAGATCAAATGCAACGCCAGATATCGAATCTCAATACCGAACTCGATCGTCTTCGCCAGGTGAAAGTCACTCATAAATCTTGAACAATGATGACATTTTAAACTAGTCTTTAAATCATGGCTTTCTTTTATTTCCTATTCTAAACATATCAATCCGATTTTTTCTCAAAATTTAACAACCAATCGATTTTTTTCTCTTCTCATTCAATGTTTTCAATTGATTACATCGATTAATCCAGGACAAGGAGTGTCTTGAGATGCAGTACAGAGTGACCGAGAGAGAGAATAATGAGCTCAGGGACAAATTGGTGAATGCTAACAGAAGTCTCACCAGTGCCACAGGAAATGTTACCAACCAGGAAGCTATTATTTGTCAGCTACGAGGTACGTACATCATGTATGTACAGTCGTCATTGTACGGGTGGTTATTGTTATTGTTAGACACGAGTTGTAATACAATAGGAATAATGCAGATGACTTGAAAAATCGTGAGGAGAAGGCGGTGAGGGCCCAGAATGAAATGCGTCATTTTCTCGAGTCCCTGACGATTCTTTTGAGCACACCGGGTCGTTTTGTTGAGTCCCACGATAGTGCCGTCAAGGACAGGATACGGGAGATTTTGGCTGACGGCAAGGATCAGGCGATGGTAAGGTCTTCAGGGAATCTATCAACACTGGAAACAAAATCTTTATCATATTTATGAAAATATTTGTCCGTGGGACTTTAGGATTTTGTTCTCGTGATTCTTCCGGTTCTCGTGAGAGTATCATCTTCCTGGTAGCTTTATCTTATCATTTTTTTCTTCATTTGAAACGATTTTCTTCGGCAAAAAGAGGCGAGGCATTTATGAACCTCAATTATTACTAATGCATTAATCATTTCGCACTGGCGATCATTCCAGAGAATCCAAAGTCTCAAAGATAAATTAAATACCGCGACTGATGCAGCGGGTCGACAGACGGAGCTGGTTGATTCGAGCTTGATAAAAATGAGAAATCTTGAGGAGGATCGTGCTCTTCTGGAGACTAAAATTCATAAATTGGAGTCAGAGCTCACCAGCTGCGAACTCACCAAAGAGTCACTGCGGAGGGACAAACAGAGCGTAAGAGAATAATTATACGCGTTGTGGATGTCAATGCGAGTCGAGCAATTGCATTCTTTATTTACTCGGAGATGAATTCGGAGTTGAATTTATTCTGATGAAATTAAAATTCATTCTTTACTAATGACGATAAAATTATCAAAAATATTGGAAGCAAAAAATTTTGTTTTGCGCCTCAACCCAGGGGTACATCTCGGATTTTCAAAGAGAAAATGGATTTTTTTCAAGAATTCAATTCTTTCATTAACCAATTGTTGATTTCACATACATTTATTCCCGTAAATAATAATAAAACGATGAAAACTGCTAAAGAAAGAAAACTAAAAAATTAATTCGCCCCACTACGTCTCAGAGGCCTGATTTTAAGTCATTACACAAACGAAAGAAAACATCACACGTTTAATCCGCGTGATCCCCATTTTTTATCAAGACATCAGTAAAATACTGTGAGAAAATCCCTCACCGTCAGCTGAAAGCAAAAACAATAAAACAACAATGACGAAACAGAAATAGAAATGAGAATTAAGACAAAGGTTTCTTGGAGGTCAACGAGTAATATTTGTTTTTTTAGTTTCAAATATTTCTGGATCGTCTGGGGAAGGCCATGCAGATGGATGAAATTTCCCAGGAGATCGGTTTGGAGCTGCAGACAGAGGCTTTGCTCGTACGTGCTGAGCAATTGGCTCGTTTAGAGACCGACAAACTCGTCGACAAGGTGAAAAATAATGACGAACAAACAATGATTGATACATATTCGTGGTCTTCACATTCGCTTTCATAACTGTTGTCTCTCATTGTCTGTCTTTCTTCGTTTTTTTTTTAAATTTCTCTGTTTGCGTGGGCTTTCAACAGCTAGTCTTCAACTACACTACATTTCCCAGGATTCGACGGGAGCGGTCGTTCGAGCTACCGTGTCTCAAAGAAGTAAGCGTGTAGACAGGAAAATTTAGAGATTATTTTCAATGATTTCATATGAGTATTTTGGATTATCAACAAGCATTACACGTTTATTTAATGAGAGAGAACGAATCAAGAGAGATATCCCATTTTTTCATTCACATTATTCTGTAGGTTGATTGTTATTTTTGCTTATTTATTGATGATTATTTTTTCAACCGCAAACCTCAGCTAATGGAATTGCACAAACATTTATTATAAATTTTTAAGTATTTCCCTGAAGTTTCCTTGCGTTAAAATCAATTGATGCATTCACAAATGTCGACCTGCAATTTTATCGTTTGCAATTTTTTCTTTGGGGCAATTTACTCCAGGATTTTGTCGGCTGATCAATAAAAATCATGGATTTATATTAAATGACAAATGGATATTGCAGACATCCGTTGTTTATCAGCTGCAGCGTCGCGTGAGGACACTTCGAGAGCAATTGCAGCGTCGAGACTTGCACCTGGACCTTTTGCGGAGGAAACTCTCATTGCACGAGGATGGCGTGAGAATAAAGACCATCCTCCAGGCCGAAAGGGATGACGCCAATCTCCGGTAAGTCTTTGCCTGACATGAGTCATTAAATGATATTTAAAATGTCATTATTATTTCAGGGCTAAGAAAGCGGCGAAGCAAGTGGAGCGTTTGCAGATCCAATTGGCGGAAGAAAAGTCGCGAAATCGAGAGCTCAGTACCCAACTGACCGAAGCCGCTGATTACAAGGTTAATGAATATGTATTTCGAGGATACCATAGTCATTAGATGATCGTTATTCCCCGCTACTATATTTTTCCGCAATTTTTAACCCCTTTTCGCCGATTTCTCATTCTTCGATAAGAATTCGATTTTTCGGAATTTCTATTGCTGAATTAGAGTGGGATATTAACATCCGACGAAATGGGAAATTAATAAGTAATTGGGGATTGGGAAAGCATTTGCAATTGCGTGGAAAATTGTCTTCATTCTTTTAATGATGGAAAAGGAGAAAATCGAATGGGAGAAAAGGAGATTTGAGAGTTTTGGGATGATTGAGGGTAATTCCTTGCTGTTTTCTAAGTAAGAACAATGAGTCAAAATACGTGGGGGAGTGATTGAAGTTCTCAATAATCTCTGATTTTTTTACCACGAGATCGTGCTCCGCTCGCGCATTCATTCAAAATGTTTGAGATTTAGCCACGACGTCGTCGTGGCGGGTCGATTTCGTCTTGCGGGTTTTACCCTTTCGGTCATTCGAGATATTTCGGGATTTTCGAGATATTTCGAGATCGATTTCCTTTCTCCTGTTTATATAACGATTCATGAAGAAAGTAAGCAAATTGTAAATTAAATTATTCTTTTCATATTTTTGTTATCACAAAAGCAAACTATTTTCCAAAATTTAGCGATTTCCTGAATGTTTGAGATTTTTTTAATTTTCCAAACTTTTCCGCTCTCCCCGGCCCTAGGTCAATTTTGTCCAATAATTTGTGACCTCCTTTGGTGTCCGCAATGATTCTCAAAGTTAACCGATTTTTTAAATTTTTGGCGTTTGTTGATTTTTCAACATTTTGCTACGACGTCGCAGTGGCGGGTCGATTTCGTCTTGCGGCTTTTACCCTTCCGGTCATTCGAGATATTTCGAGATTTTCAAGATATTTCGAGATCGATTTCCTTTCTCTTGTTTATGTAAAGATCCATAAAGAAAGTAAGCAAATTATATATTAAATCATTCTTTTCATATTTTCCTTATCGAAAAAGCAAATTATTTCCCAAATTTTAGAGATTGCCTGAATGTTTGAGATTTTTTGAATTTTCCAAACTTTTCCGCTCTTCCCGGCCCTTGATCAAATTTGTCCAATAATTTGCAACTTCCTTTGGTGTCCACAATGATTCTCAACGTTAACCGATTTTTTGAATTTTCGACGTTTGTTGAGTTTTTTTAATTTTGCTACGACGTGGCAGTGGCGGGTCGATTTCGTCTTGCGGCTTTTACCCTTCCGGTCATTCGAGATATTTCGAGATTTTCACGATATTTCGAGATCGATTTCTTTTCTCCTTTTCATATTAGATTTTCTTGAATTTATAGAAAGGATTGGGATAAATTGATGGATTCATTGCAGATAGCGGCATTGGAGCGGAGCAGAAAGATCGAGGAACTACAAAAGCGTCTGGTAGAGAGTGAAATGTTGAGAACACGATACACTAGAAAGTTCGGTTTACTCAAGGATCAAATGCGTACAACGACGGAGAGTGCTGATCAGGAGAGATCGATAAATGATCACTCCTTGCAACTGCTGAGGGACGAATTGGCGCAGGTCAAGCAGAATTTGGCGGAGGTCACGAGGAGAGAGTCACAACTCCAGAGCTTTCGAGTTTCTGTCGCCAAAATACTTAATGAGCCCATCTGTACACCCGATTACGAGATTATCTCACGGCTGCAAAAATTAGTGGCCGCCCACAGAGATTTCACCATGCTCTCCAGAAGATATGATGAACCCCTGGAAACTAGTCCCTCGAGGTGCACAAGGTAAAATCATTTTTCACTACTTTATTTATTTATACCGCACCTAATTTCGATTCTTTACGAATTAATAACGATTAATGTAATGGTTCGAAGCCTGTTCTATTCATTTTTGAAAAATGAAGTTGAGTCACGGATTGTCCAGTCATAAGCTTTCGACGAATATAGGGAATCACAGAGATAGCACATTTTTTTGTATTATACTTTATTATCACTATTTCATTGAAAAAGTACGGAAGATACTCTTTCTATCCGCGATAGATTAGGAGTTCCGTCCGGTGGCGATTCTAAGTGTCGATCCGATTTTTAAATTTTCAATTTTTAAGAAAAAGAATTATCAAAGCAAATAGAACAATTATCAAAAATTATTCAAATTGACGGTTCATCTGCTAAAAGACTCTGAGAATGTCAATGAAAATGTAGAAATGTAGAGGGTAGAGAAATGTAGAAAATGAAATGGTCGCAGAAAAATCTCAGTCAAATTGTGTATAATATTTTGTCCCAAAATTCAGCGTATATTTTATTTTGGAATGGTTACCTTGAAATAACGGGCTGAAATTCTTATCAGCCTGAAGAAAACACTTGATTATATTCTCCGATTACTTGAGATATACATCTTCAACCTGTGACTCACCTCTCAAAATCATCGGTATCAGCAGAGGAATTTTTCTGCTTCACGTTTTGAAAACATTTGTAATTAATTACAACTAGATTCCAGACAAATAAAATTAATAGGATACCAAGATAATAAGAGGTATCTCCTCTAATTAGATAATACAAAATATAAAAAAAAAATAGGTTACTCTTCACATGATCATATTATAAAGCTTCTATTTGATTAAAAGCAAGTGGTTCATTGTGCAAAAATCAAGCGTTGGAGAAAAATCCACTGATCGGAATTGTAACTAATGAAAATTAACCGATTGATCTGTCAATATAAGTGATCAATATAAGTCTTACTGTAGTTGATTTTAAAAAATGATAACAAAACACCAATATCCGTTTATAGACTGGAAAAAACGTGATAAATATTGACAAAACATCTTGGAAAATCACAGTCACTCATAAAAAGATTATAAAGCTATTTTTCACAGTTTCAATGACCCAAATTAGCTATCAGCCCCCCCAGATTTGTAAATGATATCTCAACGATAAAAAAAATGGAGAGATTTAAGCGGTACGACGTTGTATTGTTCATCACTTGAAAATAGAATACAGTAAAGGTCATAGAATGTAATAATGGGAATAGAAATTCACATTGTAACCGATTTCCACTCAATAGATGGGATTGAAAGAACCTATCTGAATTAATTTGTAACCCATTGGCTCAACAAACTTCGATTCCTCCAACAATGTCATCCCAATGTCATAATATTTTATCAATCGTTCGCAAAGGTAACGATCAATCCGAGATTAGATATCGATCCAACTGGATTACCTGTTGTTACCGTGAATCGTTCAATTTCAAGTACGAGGTGTTTATGAAGATTCAATACCATGATCCCGATTCTAGTTGATCATTAAATTAACAAAGCGCGATTTCACAACACCAAGTAACAGCTTCCATTCTGCTCTCTAAATGAATGCAATTGATTAATTAATTATTTGAATGATAATCATTTTCAGCATTCATCCCGTGCACTCGGTGCACCCTCCAAGATCTCCAGGTTCTCGCTGCACTAGATACGATGACAGCGGATATGCAGATCCACCAGATCTCCGAGACGTAGATGACGAGTACAAACGCCCAGTGCGAAGTAGCCTTCTGCCATGACCTCGGGCAAAATTCACGATTTAATTTAAAAAAAATGTCGATTATTCACTTTCCCCCCAACATAATGTGTTCAAATAATAGTGCACTTAATGGAATCGGCCATTAAGCCCCAATGGCACAATTAGTCCACCGTAAAGTGCTCGTTTAAGCCACGAGCAAACGAGTGACATTTGCATTACCAATAAATACCACAGTAATGAAAATAACTCATTGTGAATGAGAGACAAAAAGATAAAAGAAGATGGAGGAAAATGACAGACAGAAAATGGCGACACTGAAAAATCATTTTCTTTCGTTGTAATTTTTGGATTTAAACACGTATGCAATATCACCTGAGGGGAATGCTGGATGTTGGAGGGAGATGAGAGGATTGGAAAAGAGGAACATTGCGAGTGGTACAACCGCATTCCGATGGGCAGACGCTCACCAGCCTGAGATCCACAGACGGCTAACACTCATACAATCGAGTGAAAAAATCGGCGGAAGTCCAGGGGAATATGTGTACACGGGGATAGATACTCTTTTCATTTGTGTGAAACCAGAGAGAGGACAATTTAACGTGTCACTGTGTGGATACACCATGGATTTTCACTTGAAAAATCACAGCCGATGGTTTATTGCACACTGTGATGTCTGAAAAAAAAATCCCACGGCATCGCTGTGTCCTCCTTACCTCCACTCGAAAAAATATGTAATGCGGAGATTAATGAAATAGTATTATTAGGCACTGCGAGGCCGACAGGAAGTAAAAACCGTATTTTTATTTTTGTTTTTTTTTGCCTCCGACTGAAAGAAATTATTTGTCAAATTGGAAATTTGAAATTCGAAATTTTTCGTTTTGTGATGACTAGTTATTTCTAGTGATTAACTCAAATAATATCGATTTTCGCGATCTATTCGGACACATTTGTTTAGTTTTTCAAATTAATCAATTAGAAATTAATGAATTGATTAATTAATTAATTCGGGCACTTCTCTTTCTGATTAATTAAGGGAGAAGCAACAATACAGAGGAAATAAAGTCGACAGCCCACTTATTTTTTGTTTTTCACTCTTTTGATAATTATTTTGTGGAAATGTAGAAATTACTAGATTCATCCGGATTAGGGGAAATTGGTGATCGTAAAGTGGTGGATTGTAAAGTTTTCGCTATCATCAGTTTACACTGCCAATCGTTCTTGGGTTTTAGGATTTGTTTAGAGATATCCAAGGATTAGATTATTTCACCCTGTGGGACTTTGTGTTGACATTCGGAAAAAATCCCAAGGAAATATTATAATTTTTACACTTAATGAAATCCCAACAAAAATTTTAAAATTTTCATTAACACTTGATTGAAGCCGTTGAAGCCGTTGAATTACGCTAATGTGTAATACTTGATTTGTCTTCTCCGAATAATATTACATGTGTGAATTCAGAGGATTCGACTTTCTACAGTTTCAACAGTCGAAAGTTATCCCAACAATCTCAATGGATTTGAATAAAAATAATTATGTGTTTACTCATGGATTTCATTTTCCAATACCTCTCCGATACTGTACTTTTGGTTAATGACTTTTTACGTTAACGATCTGAATCATGTAGGCAAATGGAAAAATTGTCAATTGTCAAATTAACAGGGAGTGGGGCAGACGATGAACCGATAATAGAATCGACAACCCAGGGAATCAAATGTAAAGATGTTTACGATACGTTATCGCTAGATAGGCGCAACAAAAGAAAATTGTCGACTGATAGAATAACAAAAAAAAATATCCGATAACGATTGCGCCGATCGTAATGATCGCTGAAGACTTAAAGGGACGAAATATAAATTATCACAATTATCTTTATATCATATAACCATTGGTCGTCAGTGGAAGTACTCAGGGCTATTCATCAACTTGAACAGTTCGACAGCGATCATTCGGGTGTCAGTTGTTGGGCTTCAGGCTTCGCGTTCAAGTCGTTTCATTGTCGAGTTTTAGATATAATTCAAAATGATTGCAAGTAAGACTGTGATACTTGTGCTCTTCGCATTTGTATTCATCGCCGAGTTGAAACTAGGTATTTATTTGAAGTTTACGGAATTTTTAGGGTAAATTTTTGGCCCGGAATTGTGAGGAATTTTTTGAATTTTAGGGGAATCGTTGCAGTGCATCGTTTGCAAGTCAACTGTAAATGGGAAATGCACTTCGGATCCGGATGCATTTAAAGCGATAGAATGCCCGGCTACAACTGCGCCGCCGGTTACTGAATCAACTACTTCAAGTTCACCTTCACCATCAATTCCGTCAAGTACTCCAAGTTCAACTTTGTCGCCATCTGAATCAAGTACTGACAGTTCGTCTTCGCCGTCATCTCCATCAAGTACTGACAGTTCGACTTCGCCGTCATCTCCATCAAGTACTGACAGTTCGACATTGTCGTCATCTCCATCAAGTACTGACAGTTCAACTTCGTCGTCATCTCCATCAAGTACTGA
>NW_011887746.1:721291-722727 GCF_000806365.1 Fopius arisanus | reverse complement strand
CGTCATCTCCATCAAATACTGAGAGTTCGACTTCGCCGTCATCTTCATCAAGTACTGACAGTTCGACTTCACCACCAAGTACTTCAAATTCAACATCGCCGACAATGCTACCAAGTGATCCAACGTCTCCTCCCTCTGCAGAATCAGACATCGAAGGCAGGCAATTGAATTCGCGTTTCAAGCGCTGGGCGGAACTCCGAACAGAAAAAACTCGCGAGTGCTACAAGATCATCTATAAAGGTGCGTTAATTTGAATATTTCCCTAAAATTTTACGAATCACGCAGATTTGATATTGACATTAATTTCCAGAGAAAGAAACGGAAGTTGTAGAACGTGGGTGCGTTCCACCGGCGTCTCAAGGGTGTACCGATTTGAGAACCGGCAAAAACGGTGTGACTTACTGTGGAACATGCGACAGAGACGCCTGCAATTCATCTTCAATTATCACCCACAGCCTGACGTCAATGCTGTTACTACTCGGAGTAACTTTCTACTTGACACGATAGAGGCTATTAATACTCAAATTTCCACGAGTATTACAGGATTTATTCAACAGCAAATGTATATTCACGCAATTGCCAGTACGAAATAAAATCCAAATCCAGCGGTTGTAAACTCATTAGATCCTACGAAGAAGAAGAAGCCAAAAGCTATTAAATAATTTAAAAAAGAACAAAGACAATTCAATTTTCAATTCAAAATTTTTAATGAACGCTCCATTTTCTCATTCTCTTAAAATATTCTAATAAATTTGTCTTTCTTTTCGTTTTTATTTGACAAACCCACATGAAATTTAATTGCCAATTATTTATACGGCAGCGCAATTAGCGAAAATATTGAAAGTGTATACATCAATCAATCGAAGATATTGATAAATAAAAAACATGTACAGAGGATATTTTCTATATTTTTATTTGATAAATTGGGATAATTAATTCTTCGGAATGTTCTCCAGAGAATGAATGTTTCCAGTTGTCACGGGGTCTCGGTGAATTGAGATGAAGGTAACGAGTGAAAAGACATCAACGAATGCACTAATTACAACGATATTTCTTGAAGTCATTATCCGGAAACAATGGAGTACGTCCAGAGTTAACGAATGAGCTGAACGTTGAGTGTCAACTGCAATTGTTTGCAACCGCTCGATTGTAGAGAGCTGTCAGATAGGTACGAGGAACGTTTCGCACAGTAGAAGAGACACTTATACTTGTCCCAGCTCGTTTTATTTTTTTCTCTCAGGAAAAATCACGATGAAAGATAAAAATAACACGAGGAAGCAAAAAATTGTTATGCATTTGCAGGAAAAGATGGCACAAACGAAACGATTTCAATGCGGAATTGAAAACATCTGTAATCTCTGGATTTTATGGAGATTATATACATGAAACAGGTTTTATAGATTATTTTTTTGCACGCCAGAATTTTCCAATGAAAA
>NW_011887746.1:717179-719781 GCF_000806365.1 Fopius arisanus | reverse complement strand
TGATCCCCGAGCCGTTATTTATCCAGAGAATTCGCCCAACTCAGGTATGTACTAATCAATTACTCGTCATTGAAATTCCATTAATTATATATCCCCTCATTTTTCCACCACCCCGCCTCCATCTCAATTTATTGCTTATCGTCAGATAGATAAGCCCGCACAGTCATCGCTCGTTATCTTATCAGGGAAATGAGTACATATATGCCTGGGTATTTACTCAGAACGCTTGACGTTGATTTTACGGCCTCATAACCGGTATTACCATTTTTTTTTCCATCCACCGATTGTGTTTTTTTTGCGTCGGGACGTGCCAGGATGTTCCTCACGTGCATATTCATTATTGGCGAGTGTCATTTCGCTGATTGGGAGGTGGAAAATGCGACAGGCGGGATCAGGCGCGGATAAATGGATCAGTGTGTCAGGTCTCAGTTCAGCTGTTGTTGCGGGCAATTTTTTTTTTTTGGATTTTGAAATTTTTTTGTCGGTGCTTTTGGAGCCTTGGTGGTGGCGGGGGGTTCGGAGAATTCGGGGAACAGGTATGCATGCTAAGTGGAATAAGGGCGCCCTGGGGCGGAGGACCCGGAGACTGCGTGTCGTTGACCGGATCCATCAGGTTCTTCTCCGTCGCCATCTTCTTCGGGTTTTTTTTTATTCGCAGGTGGAGAAGGATAAATTGGCAACTCGACGACGCCTTCCAGGATAATGCATTAAAATAAATATATTCCAACCTGAAATATTCAATTCAAATTAATCAAACGAATATATTGTATTTATTAACGTAAATATTTCAATTAAGTACAAAATATTCTATTTTACTTGAATTACATATTCCACGAGATTTTTCGAAATAATTTCACCGAATAATTTACATAAAATTAATAACATATTCATTGTTGTTGTAAAATCAGAATTATTGAAAATAGAAAAGAATGAGAAAATTGGTTATCTGAATTCTGAATCTATTGGATGTTCTCTTTATTAATTGGGGTAATTCGATAGAATTAATCAGTTACGAATTTAACAGAACAGTTAGTCCCGCATTCGATGTGGCTTATAAAGAACTTGAAAATTTCTATTGAAATGTCAATGAATTTCCAACGAGCTTCCGCCATTGCAGAGTCTCTTGACCTTTTCTCCCACAATCGATAATTACCGAGATAGTTCCATAATTAACGAGGAGATATGTCAAGTAGAAGTGATTCACCAGATGATTACTAAATTCCTCGAGTCCCGAGAGAGTTTCACGCGAAGGAAAATTCATTTGAAATGCGTCATACCTGTGAAATTCCTCGGGAGTTCCACCAGAAATTCCAAATTTCTCAAACCTAATTCTTTCTATTGAATTGCTGATGTCAGATCAGATCAGACATTTAAAGTATCTCCATTGTTTCTGGGTGGACTCCGGGAATTCATAAAAATAGTTCCCACCGCAACGACTGGTGTTGCATCAGAAAATGGCAATTTTCTTAAAACGTTTCACGATTTTTCTTTCACGCATTTGTGGTTTTTCTTCTGGACCACTGCGTAGAGGTGCATCCTGTTATACTCTATACTCTAGGGACGCGTGCCAGGCATTCTAGAGAATTGGTGAACCGAGACTCAACTCTACGTGCAGAACCCAACGAAATCACGGTATTCACGTGGATGCAGTAATCGCTGGTTGGAATAAATTTCACTGACGATGTTTGCACATCATCCTGGCATTCCCTGCAAAAAAAAAACTTTATCTTCAATGGACTCATTAAAAGTTGTTGACTTATTACTCTCGCTTCAATAATAATTACCTCATAACACGTGCTAAAATATCTCCTCATAAACAAAAATATTGATTATTCAATTTCTATTCATTTATTTATTTAAAGAATAATAATGTCATTCATTCATTAAATAAACATATAATTGATGGTTTCAAGGCGATTTTTTCATGCGATGAATCTTTATTTTATTATGACAACAACCCCAAAAAAAATTGTTCAACAAAAGGAAATATAGGAATAATAAAAGTTTATGTAAATGGAACAATCCCATAAAGCCATTAGTCAAAGTGAAAAATATTACTCTCGACAGTAATTCCAGAACACCTCCGAACCATAAATCTCGAGTAATGTAATAAAATTAGAATATCCCAAAGTCGCGATTGTTTTCGTTCCCGGCGATGTGCCGGTTCTCCTTCTTAATTTTAATTAGCCACATTCTCTAATGAAACATCTCGTATGCGATGGTTAACGAGCAAGTGCGTTGCACCCACTTGTACGCACGATCCGGATCCACCAACGGCGGAAGTCCGTATCCACTTGATGCTATTGTTTAAAAATCCGATAAGCATCCCCTCCAAGTACTTTATTATAATCTAGGATCAAGCCGATCTTGCGAGCAAGACCTCATTTTTTTTCTCACCGAGCTTGAATCATCAAGTACCCACACCTTTCCCACGCTTTGTTGATTATTCTTTCCATTCCATCTCAATCATTTTGTTATTATATTTCCACCGTCAGCACTGGAAATCCTTATCTTTACTCGACAAATAATAAATTCAAAAATAAACAACATTTACGGATAAATAAACCGGATTATTCATTTTTTTAAATATTCACTTAAAAAT
>NW_011887746.1:714040-715929 GCF_000806365.1 Fopius arisanus | reverse complement strand
GGGCGTAGAAGATTGTCATCGACTGGTGATGCTGATACATCAGCAACATCAAGTTATGAGGGAAGTGAAGGGAGTTCAGTCAACAGTGATGATCAGACAAGACTCGATCCTGTAACACAGCCTGAGAGGGAACAATTGGAGGCCTTTTTCAGAGGATTGAAGTCTCAGGTAATGATTTCACTTCAAACCAATTCCACAGTTCCACTATTATAGAGCATTACATGACAATTATCCCCTAGGAAATGAATTACACGAATAATAAATCAATGAAAGAATCAAATAAACGATTGGAAATGATAGTAGTAATGAATGATTAATGAAGAGTTATTTCCATAATTGAGTCACGACGTCCGACTTCCTCTTGAGTTATTAGAAATAAATTTAGGGAACCACATTTTTCCTCGTCCCATAAATTTCACCGCAACTTTAAACTCCAGAGTATTTTTTCTCATTTTCCCAGTGGAAAAAAATGGCACATGCAAATGGGGAAAAATCACGCAGAAATGACAATTTTATGATCCGTACAATGACGATTTTTACTGTCCCGAACATTACCAGCAGGAGTGATTCGAACATCTTACGACGTCTCAAAATTTATCACCAGTTTTATCTTTATGGTTTTTCTCTGGTGCAGGTTTACGTGTGTGAGTCACTAGCCAATTTATATCTCGGAAGTGCCTCTCAGGCTCAGGGCAACTGGGAGCTGCGATTCACCGGAATACCAATTGTGGTACTGGACCTTGGAGAAACGAGATCGAGATCCAAACGACAGATTCAGATTTTACTCGCTGAGAGAGGAACCTGTTTCACGTTATGGCGTGAAACTATCGACAATTTATCCTCGTACAAAGTAATTTTTCCTTCCCCATTAAACAAATCTCTACGACAATCTAAATATCCGCTTATTAATTTATCAATAATGAGAATTAGCTGATTATTTATCAACAGCTTCTGATTTCTCATTTAATTCAATGTTTCCTCCATTCGCCTACAAATTTTTTAAAATTAAGTTTCCAAAATTACCGATAAATGTAAATGTTTTTTTCATTTTCAACAAAAAAATAATTCTATTTATTTATATATTCATATATTGCAGAATTGTTGGAAATTTCAGGGAAATTTTTATTCCACAATTGTAAAAATATTTAGAAAAAGCTCTTTTATGAATGAATGTTGTTTTATTTGATTGATTGTAATTTATTAATTGATTGTAATAATTTTTCAGGTGTCCGGACCGGCATTCCACACAATGTGCCTATCCTCGGACCACACAAGACTGGCAGGTCTGAGTTTTGACAACGCAAAAGCTGCCAATGATCTTTGGCAGCACATCGAGCGTCTGGTCTCCTGTCCAGAGAACATAAGCCTCTCAGTACCTGGTAAAAATAAGAAGAAAAGCAAAAAACCACCGCCGAAGAAGTTCGTTCCACCAGCGAAGAGTAATATAAGCCAACCCTGTCAATTTCAACACATGACAAGCGTCGATGCAGCTGACAGATCGCGATATTTTTCCCTGCAGACCCTCGTGCCAGCACTGAATCAATTGGAAAACTCGATCGAACCAACTTTCTAACGTTAATCCCCAACGACTAGATAGAACTGCAAATATATCGCATAAAATACGTACAGAAAAATTTAATTGAAGAACAATAACTTAAAAAATACCATTATATCAAACATTCCAGTTGATCTCAGCTGATTCCACTGGAATTTTCACCTGAAACAATAAATTACATTTTCGAAAACTGAACAACAACTCAGAACATTTGCGCTGACGAAATTTTCTATTGAATAGACTAGAATTCTATTGACTAGAATGGGCCACTGATTTATTGAATGTTTGATGTTAATCTCAACGTTTTTTTAATTAAATTTTTTAATCTGTGGAA
>NW_011887746.1:706581-708190 GCF_000806365.1 Fopius arisanus | reverse complement strand
TGCTGGCCTTCGCTTTTAATTTCCTTCATTCTACCAATTCCAAAATCTAAATGCGTGGGATAATTCCTTTGAAAATTATTCAAGTGTGATTATTTAAATTATTAAACTAAAAATTCAGAGTTTATCACAGGTCATGCGACTGTTGCAGAATTGTTTCTCCACTGTAATTGCAGCTCTACTTGGATAATATTTCTTGGGACTTACGCTCCTCTGTTATTAAACTGTCAATATTACTCTAGAAAATGATCCTGTTAGTTATGATCGTGAGTAAATTCTCCCAATAATTATAAGGATTAAAAAATTCATCGGAATTCTGGCAAATTACTAATTATTAGAGGTGTCAGGTCCAAGGCCACAATATAATTGAAGAGTAATCAGAATCTACCGGATGTGACTCATTGGATAAACACAATGTTTAAATCATAAATAATTATCATAAGTAAATGATTTATTTGTAAGAAATTAGTTCTCTCGTCTCATTGCACTCCACTCGATGCCTCAGGTTACATATTTTTATCATCTGAAAAATGTGTTTACTGCATGTGTCCTTGTAAATAATCATGTATATAGAGAAAGAAACATGAGATATTTACGGAATTTATGACATTTCAGAGATTAATTGACCTGGAAAATACTAAAACGCAATAAATGAATCTTACTCCGTTAAAGACCGGATTATCTCAGCCCTGAGTGGATTTAAGCGAAACCTAAAGAAATACTTCTTTTTCGAGAATTTAATTCCCGACGTAGAAGTTCTTATCACATTTTCTCACAAACTGTCTCGTTACCGAGATAATTGCGAACTATGAACTCGAAAGTGCACCAATTTTTTTTCTTATCATTTCTCTAAATTTTTTACATGAATTCCCAGGAATTCCATTAGAATAAATTTTCCGGTGAATTTTGAATTCTGCGCGGACTTCATTTATAATTGAGCCATTGAATCGTCATTTTCCGGATAAAAAAACCCGACATACCGTTATGCGGGAGAGATAATTAGTTTGACTGTCGGCGAATTCCTTTCACTGTGTGGGGAATTCCATTGAGCTATCTAGGATTTGGCCGTCAAATAATCTACGCCCACTACACGTTTGTAACAACATCTCCCTTCACACCAGAAATCATCAATTAATCATCATCAACAGTGAATTGAAGAGCAATGGAGAAGTCTCTCGGAAAATTGTTATTTGTCTGTTGGATTTTGCTGTTGAATTCGCTGATACATTCCCAAGATATCGTCTTCCCCGTTGACGAGGATCACACGCATCTAGGAGGAAGCAAGGGGCCTGTAAGTTATAATCCATAATCCACCAATTCACCAATTATTTTATAAATAAAAGAACTCCACGAGCGTCAATTAAAAATATCAAGAATATTCGAATATGGAATTTTAAAAGATAAATGAAAAGGGATAAAAAGATAATTTCAAAATTTTTGGACACCTCCCACTGGAGTCTAACTCATCCGTGATATTCCAGCTGATGGAGAGAATTCCAGTGTACATCCCAGGTCGATGCCCCGAGAACATGTACTTGTATCCGGGCAGTGGAAATAAAAGCACGTGGATCTGCGATTGTAAACCAGGATATCTATATTTTCCCCTGAATGG
>NW_011887746.1:698915-701241 GCF_000806365.1 Fopius arisanus | reverse complement strand
TCATTTTCCGGATAAAAAAACCCGACATACCGTTATGCGGGAGAGATAATTAGTTTGACTGTCGGCGAATTCCTTTCACTGTGTGGGGAATTCCATTGAGCTATCTAGGATTTGGCCGTCAAATAATCTACGCCCACTACACGTTTGTAACAACATCTCCCTTCACACCAGAAATCATCAATTAATCATCATCAACAGTGAATTGAAGAGCAATGGAGAAGTCTCTCGGAAAATTGTTATTTGTCTGTTGGATTTTGCTGTTGAATTCGCTGATACATTCCCAAGATATCGTCTTCCCCGTTGACGAGGATCACACGCATCTAGGAGGAAGCAAGGGGCCTGTAAGTTATAATCCATAATCCACCAATTCACCAATTATTTTATAAATAAAAGAACTCCACGAGCGTCAATTAAAAATATCAAGAATATTCGAATATGGAATTTTAAAAGATAAATGAAAAGGGATAAAAAGATAATTTCAAAATTTTTGGACACCTCCCACTGGAGTCTAACTCATCCGTGATATTCCAGCTGATGGAGAGAATTCCAGTGTACATCCCAGGTCGATGCCCCGAGAACATGTACTTGTATCCGGGCAGTGGAAATAAAAGCACGTGGATCTGCGATTGTAAACCAGGATATCTATATTTTCCCCTGAATGGTACCTGTCACGCTGCCTTCAGGAAAGGTCCCTGCAACCAGGGGGAATACGCGATACTCTGGAAAAACGAGGTTATACCGAGATGTGCATCAAACCCCTGCCTTTTAGATGGTTCCGTGTGGTTCAGGGGAGGCTGTCATCACCTGAATTCCAGGGGCCCCTGTCAATCAGGTGTCGTCAGAGTTAATTACGATACTTACCAGCTCGATTGCCTCACCTGAGATAAATTCACTATCAGTATTAATATCACTTAATGATTAGACAAATTGTGTACGAACAATGAATTACACTGATTTATCACAATTACGTCTAGATTTATTTTTTCTTTTGCATAAGTCTTTTGCATAAGTCTTTTGCAGTTATTAATAGAAATTTCTCTCTCAGTGCTTGAAGAAGTCATTGAATTAAGTCATGATAAAAATGATTTCATCAGTATTCGCCAGGAGTTTGGGGGTTTTATTCCAATGGAGGTATGCAGATGCCGTAGGCAGTTCTTCTACTGCCTCTGGGACATCCATCGTCCTCACCAGGGTCGATGATGTTGAAGGGGACAAGGTCCAGGGGAATACACTCGATATGAAAAGTCGTGGAGTTGACCCCGAGGATGTTGTTCTCTTGGCAAGGACCTTCTTTCTCGTGCAGTGGGTGACAGCCACCCTCGAAGGGCACGAGATTGTCCTCTCGGCAGGGGTTCAGGACGCACCGGGATGCCACCTGGTCCTGGGGGAGGATGAGGTACTCCGATGACTTGCAGGGACCCCTTCTGTAGGGCTCGTAGCAAGAGTCGTTCAGGGAATAATAGAGACGCCCTTTTACACAATCGCAAAACCAGGAACTGGCGTTCCTAGGGTGTGGGAATCTGTCCATGTGGGGAGGACATTGGCCTGGGATGCGGATGGGAATTCCTGCGGTCAACTGGAAGATTGATAAATTAATTCTATGATCGGGTGATTGATTTTTATTATCAATTAAAAATCGCAGAAGATTTGTGATAGATAATTCTTCTAAATAACGAATACTTACTATCGATATTTTGCCGCTCTGATTTTTGGAACTTCCTCCGAATGGAAACACCACATGCTGACCATTTCCCATCGTTATAACTGTGGCACAGTAACAAATCGCTAATAATGTCAATAAAATTCTTGTCATAGCGCCTAAATTTCCTCACAAATCCTGAGGTTTATATTTTATTTATCAAACCCAGGGTGTAAAAATCAATGAATTCGATAGTTGTCTGGTTGAAAGTCTATCGTTGACTCGAGACACTCTCGCACTGACACCAAGAGCTCTCAAGATCCCAAGGTCAACTACTGTCTCGAGAAAAACTCATGCACCACGTGATTGAGGAGTCCACTTACCAGAATATCAGCAATATTGTTCATAAATAAAAAACAGAAATTTATTATCGGTTATCGCTCAAACCTAGACCTCCAATCTTGACCTATTGTTCCAATATTTTCCGATGTGTATTCGTTTATCCATTTATTTATTACTTTATACTCATTTCTAAATCGGATTGGAGTTGAGATAAATGAAGGATATTAAGACCGTTGGAAGGTGTTATTTCGTTTTTAATCTTCATTTTGTCAAACTCGTTTTTTGATTATTCGTTCCACCTCGAAATCCTCGTGAATAACAAACCAAATGAGCCAGTCACTCTGT
>NW_011887746.1:696637-698045 GCF_000806365.1 Fopius arisanus | reverse complement strand
TTGATTAATTAATTGTAAGATGATTTATTCATTCACTCTATTTCTAGTTTATGCAGTTTAAAAGATTAATATCTATTTTTTTATTTGAATTATTATTTCTCGTCTTCTAGGTTTCCGGGAGATGGACAAATTCAGTTGGAATAGGTTTTTAATTTTAAGTAGAAAATTACATTTGGGACTAAATCATTCACTCACCCGGGAAGACGATGTCTTGACCCATCAAATTCGGAATGATCGCAAGCAAAAATACTCGACGAATCATAATGATATAAAGGTGTAACGAAAATTTCTGGATTCAGCTTCTCGCACTGGATTTAGCTGAAATACTGACGAGCCGAGAGCACGGGCTTCCGACGAGTTCCTTAGAAAGTACTAATTTGCATGAAGAGCTCGAGTATCGAGTACAGTTTTTAATCACCTTGAATCGTAATGGATTATTTCAAGTATCTCGCCTCGAAGAGGGATCAAAGATCGATTGTGGATTGACTCCCAATCCTTGACCAAGCTCAATACTTTTTCCATTTCAAATTCGACTTGTCTATCTTTAATTTATCAATATCAAATTGCTGTTCATTTAATGTAAAACTTTTCATAATCGATCGGTGGAATAAATCATTTGATAGATATGAAATTAAGAATACTCAAAAAACAACCGAAAATATAGTTTTTGTTCAGTAATCGTAACGCCGACAGTTTCCAATAGACAACTTTATATCAAACTCAAAATGTCCTTGACCCAAATTTTTCCAATGGCATTTGAACTAAAAAATTTGTCAGCATTTATTTCCTCTCCCAGTCGATTTTTCCACTCCTAAAAATTACATTTTCTAAACATTTGGACAAAATCGGACGTATACAAGGGATAATAATTGCAGATCGATTTTAAATTCAAATTCAATTTTTTTTTCGACTCGAATGTCCCAATTATCGACGATCTGGAGCGTTCGATCTATTTTATTGGCAGTCGGAGCTTTTCGAAATTAACGTACGACACGTTCGTCCATGTGCCCTTCTTTATTGGCACGACAAATTCTCTGAATTAATTCTCCCGCCACCGCCATGAAAATTTCTATCTCCATTGAATGCGCCCCACCGCACCCCAATATTGACATATCAAAAATTTTTTGAAAAGTATTTCAGAAAAATCCATTTTCTTTTCGGCGAAAAATGAAATTTTCTTTTTTTCTTACGGATAGAGAGGTGGGAATTTTTACTATGGGGAAATTGCACCTTTTTTTTAGGTCAATTTGAAGGAAAAAAAAATCAAACGACTCGACTGGGATTCAAATGTAAACGCCAGAAATCGCTGAATGGTGGGGACGAAACGCGCATGTGGAGAACCTGACGGGATTAGAAAACAGAACGTAATTCAATGTATCTGATACTCCCATTGCCGTTTCAGAGATCC